>NW_017976905.1:0-990 GCF_001876935.1 Asparagus officinalis
GCTGATGAAACTTAAGTTAATTCAGGTACTAATGAGCAAAACTTGATATAACAGCTATCACGAAATTCAGCAGAACAATAAACTTTTTACTGTCAACAGGTTTTCCCAAATGTTTTACCCTTCGAGTTCGAAGCAAACTATACTCTTTTGAGGCACATTAGAGAAAGAACTAGAGTGATTTTTGTTTCTGCATATTTAGATGTTGCTTTTGCATATTTTGATGTAATTAGAGAAGCAACTGTATTTTTCGGATCTGGATTCTCTCTACTTATGTGATAATTAAAGAGGGTCTAATTCTCTCAATTCTTATAGATGAGATCACGGCAGGTAAAATTTACACCGGATATTGATAGTTGTACTAGTAGTTTCAAGACCATACGGATGTTAAAGATTGAGAGAGTAGAACAGGACAACAACTAGCTGCATCTAAATATGTGAAAAACAAGAAATCTATGTTGTGGACAAAAAGAGAACATAACTAAGGCAGAATCGTGTCACCAATACCAGTATATATACCACACACAGGTTTGTTGATATTTACAGATTCAAGTACCCAGATACTTTATTTCAAAAGGAAAGAACACATGAATATTGTTCAAATCGCATAAACAGGAATTACTATTGCAGCCTGCGGAAGGGGTAGCAACCAAAAATCAATATAAATATTAGTGTCGAGGTAAACAAACTTCAAGTATTTCAGATGAAAACAAACTATCAAGGAGACGATTGACAGTAGGGGGGATAAATCCAATAATCAAATCCCCCGACTTACAATATAACAGCCGAAGCATTTTTTGGATTTTCCTTTGATTTTTTCTTCAATTTTTCTTGGATCTGGATCAAGAATTTTTTTCCGATTCTGGATCTGGTTTTGAAAATAAAAATCGAAGATTTTTTTGGGTTTGGCGGCGGCGGTTTCAGTTTGAAACCCTAAGGGTTCATGGCAAAAATTAAGGAGGTGGTTACCTCAAACGAACCTCGCGTTCGTTC
>NW_017976906.1:0-990 GCF_001876935.1 Asparagus officinalis
AAGTTGGTACATCTGCGACTATCACATCCGCAATAACTTCGACAACTCATACAAGCGTGCAAGGGGTGTTGAACGCAGAGTGTCAAACTGGAGAACCTGCAGTAGTTATTGGTGAGCCCTTTTTCAATATTTATCTTGAAACTATTCGGACCAAGATTCCTAAATAGCTACTCTTTTTTTTTTAGGACTTTCAACTCAGCTTTACGATCTCGTTACGGCGCTACTATCCAATAACGATCCAGATAAAATGCTCATTCGCATGGAAATTCGCTCTTTCTTCTCGTTCGTGAACGAGATGGTTGACAATCTCCTCCGTAGCGGGCTTTCTATTAGTCTCTTCAAGTCATATCTCGACACCCAAGTGACTCTTCTAAGGAGTCAAGGGTATTCAGACCTGGCGGACATTATTACTGCAGACTTGGTTTGCCTCGAGTGCGAGCTTAAAAAGCTGAAGGGATTTCGGGCGGCCGGAGTTTCTTCATATGTAGACGCTCAGATGGAAGCCAAGTTACAAGCATGGCGCGAAGCTCAAATATCTGCCGATTCTAAGATTTGGGAAGCAGAGGGGCTTGTTCACCAATTGGAAGCGGCTTATGCTGGCAGATCAACAACCCTTCATGATATTGATTCCTCTCTTGCGTCAGGTGATGCCACTATAGCACGACTCGAGCAAGAGTTAAAAGCAGTTAAGGATGCTCAAGCTGCTTTGAAGATGACGAGGGTACATGCAGAGCGCGCTCAAGAGGAGACGTCTGGACAGCTGACACTTACTAAGGAGCAGTTGGCTAAGATGAAAGCGGAGGCCGTGAAGGTATTGGCTGCTGATGAAGACTCCATGAAGATCACGATACGGAGCGAACTTGAGCAAGAAGGAAGAAAGAAAATGGGGATTTTTACCCCTTCTCCCAGATTCCGACCCGTGTTCCGCGGGTCGGACTTGTGTCCGACCCGCGTGCTCGCGGGTCGGATCAATCCGACCCGCGATCACGC
>NW_017976907.1:0-990 GCF_001876935.1 Asparagus officinalis
AGGTTGAACTTCGCTGGATACGGGATCGAGTCCCACTCTTTCGGGTAAGGACACGGAATGCCGGTCTTCCTTACCTCTTGAGCAGACATCAGGGCGTCGATTTTGCTCTCGAGATCCTTTATCTTTTCATCCTCACCTATATCATGTTTTGGACAATTTCTGAGAGGGATAATGCGGCCACCCCCAGTGTTATCATCATTGGTGGGTCCACCCCCAGCGTCGTTATTTTTAGTGGGGCCACCCCCAGTATTTTTGGGTGGTGCATCGGCCATGATGATTTCGTCCACTTCCGGATCGCTGTCAACCGCGGCGTTCTGGGTGCGATGGCTGGATTCAACTAGCTGATTTGACAAAGCTCGGATTTGTTGGTCGTGCATTTGTCTCATCTCCTGCATAGCCATTTCCATTTCGATCTTGAATGCTTCTTTCTGCTTAGCCAGGGCCTCTTCAAGCATCTTGGTTACTTGTTCGGCGCTGATCATAAATGACTCGTAGGGTTGTCCCGCGCTCGATGCCGTGTCATCAGACGCTATAGCCGAGCAAGAATCTGAACCAGCATCTAATACCTCCTCTTCCAAAGGAAGTCCTTTTTGTAACTTTTGGTAATTCTTTCGCTTATTGATTCCTGACCGCAACCGAGTCATACGCCGGGATACATCGGCAAACTGATCTGGGTTTAAGTGTTGCGTCGATTTCCTTCTGCCGGTCATATTGACGGACACTTCTGGAAATTCATCATCTTGGCGAATGGGTTTCCTCCTTTGGAAATGCCTTGGTTTGGCCTCGGACGCCCTGGTAGAGATTCTCTCAAACACCGAGACTCTTTTTGGGGTTTTAGAACAGCAGCATTCCGATAATACTGCTTTGATTATGTTGGCACACGGACAATGAGGCTCCAGGTCTCGAACATTTCTTTTCCGGTACTTATTCATACCCCCAGCTCTATAGTACAACTCATCAGTTTGATAACTGGAGCAACCCATAGAGTGT
>NW_017976908.1:0-989 GCF_001876935.1 Asparagus officinalis
GTAGTTATAGGGTAGTTTTTACTTTTTACTTTATCTTTTAAGAATGAAAACAATGTATGGTTTGGATTAAATAGTAAAAGGAATGTAGGGTTAAGATTTGATCTTAAATGCATGGTTAGGATTGATGTAGTTGAGAAAGAATGGTTGAGATGAATTTTACTTAATTAAAACGGGTATGGGTATTGGGTTTTTTTGTTTTAAAAACAGAAAATATCCACTTGTAATAAAAACTGAATGTTCAGAATTAGTAGTCGACTAATAGTCAAAGTAGTCGACTATATTGTAAATGACAGAAAGATGAGTTTTAGATTTTAACTTAGAGTAGTCGACTAATCTGTATTGTAGTCGACTACACTGTAAACAACAGAAAGTTGATTTTAAGAATTTAACATTGAGTAGTCGACTATAAAGGTAAGTATATAATCTGATTTTTCAGAAAAATAGTTTGTAAGAATTGTGCATGTAGTCGACTATAAGTTAGATTAATCGACTACTTAAGGTTTAAATTTATGTATTTTTGTTTTAAAAATTAATTTAAATCTTCAATTGAACATATACCTAATTCCCTTCTTAATTTAACATAAATTTCTTCTTTTAGGGGTTTTGTTAATATATCTGCAATTTGTTTATCTGTAGGTATAAATTCTAATGATATATCCCCTTTAAGCACATGATCACGTAGAAAATGATGTCTAATATCAATATGTTTTGTACGTGAGTGTTGAATAGGATTTTTAGATAAATTAATTGCACTAGAATTATCACACATAATAGATGATATGGGACAATTTATGCCATAATCAGTTAAAGTTTGTTTCATCCACAATATTTGTGCACATGCAAGACTTGCAGAAATATATTCAGCTTCAGTTGTAGATAATGATACTGAATTTTGTTTCTTACTAAACCAAGATACAAGTGAATGTCCTAAGAAATGGCATGTTCCACTTGTACTTTTTCTATCAGATTTACATCCGGCAAAATCAGCA
>NW_017976909.1:0-989 GCF_001876935.1 Asparagus officinalis
CTTCTTTGGTTTGGTTGATCCCGATTCCATTTACAAAACTCTTATAGATAGGTTTTTGGCTTTTCTGTCGGCTGTCAAGATGCATCAATGATGTTAGCTATATAATCTATGAGAGATATATACTTCTATTCTTGCAAACTGTTAATGAATCGTGTGTTTATTCTATGTTAGTTGTAAACTTGTAAGCATGTGTGTGCATTTGCACATAATTCCCTTGCGATAAAGTTTTTTTCCTCACCCCCGAGATTGACCTTATTTTATACATTGAACATTGCTACTGTAGGATCTCCCTCCAGTTCCTCCACTTGAAGTATCTCTGGAACCACACCATCAGACTCTGCCAGTTGGATTTGTGTCGTCTGTAAGTCCTTGAAAACTTGTGTTCCCTCATTTTGTTTTCCATTCTACTTCATGTTCGTTCTATGAGTCATGGTATCAGTTTATTTCATAAGATGTTGATCATAAGCCTCTCAACTCCTCAGTGATTGTGCACAGCAGAGTTTGATAAATAGATATAATAAAAAAATGAACACCCTAGTACGTGATAAACTTGATGATTTGTTTCATATCAGGTTCATGTCAGGTTCTGAGATTTACTTCAAAGTAATGACTTTCTTCTAGCTTTTGTGGATGCTTGGGGCCCTTTAGTCTCATGAATGCTACTAAAGTAGTTGACTCCAAAATCTCTAAGAGCCTTTTATGCAAGTTTCATAATATTCTGCTTATTGATATATTGACTTGTTATAATGGTTTAAAGGGTGAGCAAGCCATTTTATTGTCCTCTTTAAGTCCACTATCTCTACCGTCTTGTCAAGATTGCTTCTTCTTTTTTTCCTTCTCTCTCTCTCTCTGCCCCTCTCTCTCTCTCTTAGGTGGAGAAAGAAGGGCTTTCTCCGCTTTGAGCTTGAGAGTGAAAGGCGTGAGGCTTTTTATTCTTTAAATGAAGTATATATTTTACTTAGGTGATGGATATCTTGCGTGGAGTTTTT
>NW_017976910.1:0-988 GCF_001876935.1 Asparagus officinalis
ACATATCCTGAAGAACGGGCTGATTTGCCATTTCTTGGATTGGTTCAACACGGATTAAGCGATGAAAATCATCCCGAACCCAAATTTGCATACACCAAAACAAATTTTTTTTTTTAAGGAAAGAAAGAAAATTAGTTTTTTTTAAGGAAAGAAAGAAAGATAGTTTTTTTTCTTTTAAGGAAAGAAAGAAAATTAGTTTTTTTTTAAAGGAAAGAAGAAAGAAAATTAGTTTTTTTTTAATATGAGAAGATAAAGAAAAAAAAATCCTAACTAAAACAAATCAAGGCAATCACTTTTCAATCAACTCTAACTCTAGGGTTTAGCCTAACTCCACTAGACCAGCTCCTAACCAAAAATTCCTACAGTGAAAAGATCAAAGTTTTACCCAGGTAGTTAGCCAGGTAAGGATAGTACTAGAGGGTGATCAAAGATCAATTAAGTACCTCTTTCCTTGCGGAGCGCTTTACGCAACCCCTAAACCTTGCCTTAGACACCAACTATTCTGAGAAAACTTAAACCGTTCACTTAAGGATTTCTTGTTCCTTATTGAGCTCGAATCCTTAGGGGCCAACGTCTAATGAGTTTTAGAAGGCTTGGGTTTGTGAAGTGAGGAATTAGTGATTTGTGGGCTAAGGAAAGGGTGATGAAAATCCCTTACCTTATCTTGATTGGGGTTTTGCCCTTAAGAATGTTTTAAGTGTGTGCCAAATCAAGTGCTACAATCACTTTGGTGAATTCCTACACTATATGAAATACAACCCTAGAAATTAAAAGCGACTAAAAAGGATGATAAAAAGAAAATCTTTATATTTTTTAATTATGGTCAACAACAAGCAAATGTGAGAAGATGATTCATGTTTGAAATTATTTTCTTGTTAGTTAATGTCCAAGTGAAAGATGAATTTTATTATGGTCAACAAAAAATAAAATCTTTTTTTTAAATCCTAATTGTCTCTAATTGTGAAGCTAGCTAAAGAGGGTGGAATTG
>NW_017976911.1:0-988 GCF_001876935.1 Asparagus officinalis
ACATAATACACACAACATATAATATTTGTTGTCATCAAAACAAACTAATCTTGGGGTCAAGATTCCTAATATTCTCACCCTTTTTGATGATGACAAATATATGTTATTAAGATATAAAAATTTTAATCCCCATGTATGAAATCATTAAATAAAATCTTTTACTCCCCCTACATCAAAGCATTAGTAAAAAATTTAAAATTAAAATTTTCTATATAACTCCCCCTTTGTCATTAGCAAAAAGAAATAAACATAATTCTAATTAAAAATTTCTTTTCTTGGGTACCTTAATAAAAATATCAAGCACTTTGGTACCCTTTTATATTATATCATTAGGATTAGCCCTTAGGAATCCAAATCCACTTGGAATTTGGTTTCCATTTGTTAACATAAGTGTTCTTTGAATTGCAAACTTCATAAATATAAGATGAAATTGTAATGACCGTAAATTTTAATACTGGTTTAAATAATTTTCTGGTATTTAAATATTAAATATTATTTTTTTAAAAGAGTATTTGTATTTTTCTCGAATTTCTATAATTTTCTATGATTTAAAGTCTAAGTTTTATATTTATTTAAATGATATTAATATTTATAAATTAATTTTATGCGGTGAAAATTTATGAAATTTATCTATTGCGTTATCGATGCTGTTACATGTTATTTTGAATAATACGTTGTATTATTTTTATTATTATGTATATTTTCGTATAATATATTGTATTATTTATTATTTGTATAATTTGCTGTATTATTTTTATTGTTACATATTATCTGTCGTATTAGTATAACTTATACGTTTTACTGTGTATGTAATTATCCCATAATTGTTTGATGTTAAATATAAGTAAATATATTTTATTTATTAATTAATCTCGTTTAATTGTATAATATGGGTATATTTTGACTATTTCGTATCAATTGTTGTATTAGCTCAACATGTATGTTTTTATTTGTAGATAATTATTATGTAATTAGTTTAATTTTTAAG
>NW_017976912.1:0-987 GCF_001876935.1 Asparagus officinalis
CGTTGTATCGTCAGAGGCGAGCGCGGAATGAGAATCCGAGAACTCATCATCGGAATGGACTTCTTCATGGACTTCATGGTCATTGTTATATCCGACGGCTTCTCGCTGAAGCTGAGCTATTCCCGAATTGACCCTGCTTCCCAAAGAGAAATTAGGGTCGGAATCACCTGAAATGATTGGGGATTTTCCCTTGTTGACCATGTTGATAGTCACTTCTAGGAGTTCATCATCTCGAGCAATCGATCCTCTTTGGTGGGAACGCCTTGATTTGGGCTTTGTCGGTCCATCGGAGATTCCCTCGAATATCGAGACCCTCTGTGGAGCGGTCTTGGGGCAGCTACAGGCTGATAATACTGCCCTGATAATTTTGGTACACGGACAGTGAGAATCCGCTTCCCGGGTGTTTCTCTTTCGAGATTCATCCGCACCCCCAGCCTGATAGTACAACTCATCGACGTTACCGTCGGAGTAACCTATCGGCTGCTCACAGGGGTTCTCAGGTATAACGCATTCATCTGTCCGACGCGTTTTCTTCTGAGTAGACATTGCCTTGTTGGCCTCTGCAAGAGTCGCACGTTTGGAATCACTCCTTTGTGAGGGTGAAACCTTAACGGGCTCTTGGTCCTTTGCACGCTCCGCCGAGCTGGTTGTTGCAGAGATCGATTTGTTAGGAGATCGTGCACGACCCCCAGTCTGGATGTTGGCTTGAAACTCCTTCAACGATCCCCAGCTTTCCTTGACAAGCGCTTTTCCTCGATTCTCGGGTAGAGCGTCGATACGGTTGTTCAGAGGATGGTTGTTCAGAGGATTCCTAGACTTGGGGAAATCCACGCTGCGGTGGAGCTTTACCGAAGGTTCGAGACCTGAAATTGATGAAGGTTGGAGAGCAGTATTACCTGCTTTTACCTTAGGCGTTGTTTTGGCCTTCGGCATCCAAACTCGTTCGGATTTCGGTGATCTCTTAACTGCCTCTCCCTTTAGCATTTC
>NW_017976913.1:0-986 GCF_001876935.1 Asparagus officinalis
TGGGCAGTTGACAATGAGCTGGCGAGTCTGCAGCTTGGGTCCGCAGGCGAGCTTAGGACTGTAGGCAGAGCTGGGGATTGCAGGCAGACTTGGGTCTGCAGGCGAGCTTGCAGGCGAACTGGGTCTGCAGGCGAGCTCAGGTGCGCAGGCAGACTTGGGGTCTGCAGGCGGATTTGGGACTGCAGGCAGGCAGACTTGGGTCTGCAGGCGGATTTGATACTGCAGGCGATCTTCAAGCCGTTAGGCGAGCTCTATAGCATGGATCGAAGAAAAGGCCGTAACTTTCAAACCGTAAGTCGGAATTGGACGAATTATATATGAAAATCGCCTATCTCGACGAGATGGGGCCATCCGAACCAAGCCAAAGGCTTCAGTTCGAAGGCTTCGGTTCGCTTCCTCCGTTTTGCCAAATTCCTTACGGTTTGGGAGATATCTGCGTTTTTCCCTCTTTCTGCTATTTCGGGCGAGGTTTTAGCAGTTTTGTTCTGAACTTCTCTGATAAGGATTAAAGGCAATTTTTATTGCCTACAGACCGCAAAACAGGAGCTCACGATTTGTTCGATAAAAGAGAAAAGTTGTAATTTTTTATTTCTTTTTGAGATCTCGTTGTAACCAGATCTTATAAAAAGACCGGATCTTTGTAACCGAAAAACTGTTAACAAAGTAATCAATGGAATCATCAATGAAGAAAGCTACGATTTTTCCCGCGAACAGCTGAGTCGACTCATAATATAACAAGTCGACTTATACTATATAAGTCGACTCATACCTGTCATAAGTCAACTTATAATATGATCGTTGGACAGTAGTGACTATTTTCCAGATTTTGTTATTTTTGATGTTTTTGTTGGTTTTTGCTGGGTCTTTGGGGCTCCTATGTATACCTCTTACCCTTTAACTTTTGAGAACACTTAAGAAAAGTTTAAAACAAGTTTACAAGTGGTTTAAGGGTGTTTAAGTTTGTTTTAGTGTGTTTTACAATTGTT
>NW_017976914.1:0-985 GCF_001876935.1 Asparagus officinalis
ATTTCCCAACACATGAGATAAATGGATAATTGCCCAACACGAGGACTAAAATGGATTATAGTCCAACACAAGGACTTCTATGGATTATAGTCCAACATGAGGACTGTGCAACTGATCAAGTATTAGTGATATACAAGGCATGGTTTACTTATGCAAAACTCACACCCAACTCGTCGTGTGATTCTAGGCAAGTATTGCAGGCCATCTATCATGCATAGATGCTTAGTACAACTGAAGATCAAAGTTAGGTGATCGAGGCAAGCGCTCTAACGTGTGTACTATACAGCAGAAACAAACAGGGCAGGAAAAACTGTGCGACGGTCGACCGCAGAACCCACTCCGGTCGACCGCTCGCAGGCCCGAGAACTACTGGGCTCAGAAGCTGAGCGGCGGTCGACCGCAGAGGTCATGCCGGTCGACCGCCCAAAGCGCAGAAACGATTCTGCAGGCAGGAACGCGCGACGGTCGACCGCTGAGTCCTATGCGGTCGACCGCTGGGCGGACAGAACCTCATTCTGGGTTCTGTCAGCTACCGAACTCATACAAAAACTTGGGGATTTCTATACCCATTATACTATAACCTTTTAATAGAGAACTATGGCAATAAACAACAAGTTTAAATGGTTAAAACCTCATTATTAAAAATCCCAAACCTTAAACAACATGATTTTAAAAGTTCTTAAATAGTAAAAATGAGTTTAACTCTCATAAAAGTGTTTCAGATCAAAAACTCATTTAATTAAACATCATTAGTGAACTTTTTAAGACTGAAATATATGATTCTTGCATCCCATGCCATAAGATCTACTTATCTACACAAAAATACGATTTTAGGCTCAATAAAAACCGAATAGAACTCAAATCCAAGCATACAAAGGAAAAGGGATGAAGTTGGGCGGGATGTTACTCGCCTACTACGAAAACGAAGCCCTAGATCTGGAGGAAGATGATCCCTCTCGCTGAATCCACCAACAATTCGCTGAAA
>NW_017976915.1:0-985 GCF_001876935.1 Asparagus officinalis
GGTTACCCTAGTGGACGAGTTGTAGTCTCGTGTGGGTTTGCAGTGAATATACCCACAAAATTCGGTCAATCTTACCAAATTAAAGAATTCAGTAAATAACTAAATTCACTTGATAACTTTTAGATAATCTAATTGGAGCTAGTTATCACTCAAGAAAACATTTTTGTATATAACTCTAAGGTATATTTTTAAGAAAATCTTCTCATTGTAGCAATACAAAACCAAGCCAAACTTAGAAATTTAATTTAAAAGTTTTAAAAAGAACATGCTAACTCTTTGTTTTAAATAATTTTCAAGTTGTTTGATTTAAAATATTTTCCAAGACCATATATACAACTATAAAACATTTATTAGTTTTTTTTTATTAACTCTTTCTTCCTTGGTGATTTTTTTTTTCTACTTTAACGGGCTTTCTAAGTGACCATTTAACGAGTTTTGGGCCAATGGATCCCAACCCAATTGGGCTTAGGTCATTAAGTATGGAAATACTCTTTGGGCTTAATTACTCGGTCAGCTTAGGCTTTATAAGATAGAATCACCTTGAATTAAAGAGTTTTTTTTTTCTTTTTGGTGCCCATTTTTCACACTCTTCTTTTGCAATTTTTTTTTTGTATATGTATATATATTTTGAAAATATGTAAATCAAGACACTTTGAAAAAATTTATTTTCAACTCTAAGTTAAGCATGCAAAAATTTCATTATTTTAAATAAAAATCCAAGTTAAGGCTTAAATAAATTATACTACTTGGAAAATCATTTCTTAAGACATTTCTTTAGAGTTATCACAAAAGGTGATCTTAAGTAAATAACCAACTAGGGATTACAAATTTTCAAATTTATCAAATAAATCAATTATTACATAACTCCATCAATTTGGCAAGTGACGATATTTTTATAATTATTTTTAAGAAAAAGGGGGGGGAAATGTAACTAAAATGTAAAATAAAGATAAAAAATTTAAAGTGGTGAAAAAAATTATTATTA
>NW_017976916.1:0-985 GCF_001876935.1 Asparagus officinalis
TATTTAAATTTTCATGTTGATATTTGAACTGACAAAAAACAAATATAATTTAAAAATAATTTAAATTTTTATATTATCTTTGACCGATATGAAACTAAGCTTTATTTGAGAAAGTATAGCATTGCAAAGTGAAAATATTAAAATAATGTTATACAAGGAAGATGAATATTTAAAACCAATATGGCAAAATGATTGATTTAAAGTATGTGAAAACGATGCAAAAGAGAATATGAAGTTTATTCATAATCATTGATAGACTTCATAAAAAAATATAAATTAAAGATTAATGCTAACTCTAGTATACTTTTATATGATAAAAACATCCACATAACAATATAAAAGTACTGAAAAAAATTCATGAACTCCCTTCTAAAGATTCCTAATTTCACTCAAAATAATTAAACTATTCTATAAAATATTCATAAAATATTATTTTTATTTCTTCTATTTTATTTTTTATTGAGTTAAGATCAATCCTTCTTCAGGTTTATCATTTATCATTTCTCGGACAATTCTAAAGTATTGTCTTCATTATCTACATCAATTGTGACATCAGGCTAATTTTGTATTTTTTATGCTATTATCTTTCCTGGGCTCGTTAATTTTTTATCATCTCATTTAACTTTACAAAGAAGTCAAATGTACTTATGATGTTCAACACAAATTGCTCAAAATATAGACTTTGATTTTTTTTCTATTTCAATGAGAATAAATATTAATTTCATATATATAAAATTCTTTGTGTTCCTAATTTATTACTTAAATAAATTAGAAGCTATCTCTTTATTTTCCTCTAAAATGAATTCTTCTGATGTGCATCCAATAAGAATTTCTGTTATTTCAATAATATTACCTTTGCCCTATCTCTGTTATTTTCTATAAAGATCTAAACTAAATACCTGCATATTCATTACCGATTTCTCTTAGATTATAATATTAATATTTAATTTGAAGAATACAGTATGGAATTTATGAATACTTACTA
>NW_017976917.1:0-984 GCF_001876935.1 Asparagus officinalis
TGTGGTCATTTCAACTTCCAGAAATTACCCCAAACAACAACAAAGGGGATCCCCAACAAATTGGAGTGCCTCAGACTTATCTGAACACAGCTCAAATCTTAGAGCTGCGTTCAAATCTATTTGAACACAAAGTCAGAATCCTGCGTCCTTGATAAAGCCTGCGTTCAGCCCTCCTGAACGCGAGTCTGACGGCTGCGTTCAAGTCCTACAGCTACAGAATCTGACACTGCGTTCGCACCAATGAACGCACAACATGATCGTTCCAACTTTCAGAAGGTACTCTACAAGCTAGAAGAAATCTAAAAGATCAGACTTATGACTATCATCCAAGTCTTGAAGTCGAGGTCAAACCTGTTTGGCAAAGCCAGATGTCCTCAATGGGCCTGCGTTCAAACCATTCAGACACAAGAGAATAATTTTATAGAAGTTTTCATACCACAAGAAAGACCATATCATTTCAAGAGATGTCCACAATTCATCTCAGGCAAAAGTCATAATTGTCACGAGAGTATCAAAAAGTTATTACAACTAAAAAGTTATCGAATATAAAAAGGGGGTTCCCGAAGGGAAAAGGACGCGAGATGGGCCCTAGCCTGGGCTATACGTGCAGCATTCTTAACTCGGACCTCTGTGGCAACCTTCGCTCTCAGTTCTTCAGCGGTGAGAGCAGCAGTGCCAGCTTCTGATCGCAAAGCCTGAAGAGTCTTTTCTATCTCAGGCTCCAAGTCAGTGCTCTGCAGCTCCTCTATGAGTTCCACTGAACGTCTGAACGAGTAAACCTTCCTGGCACGGTGACCAGTCCAGCTGCGATTGAGGCGTTCAAGCAAATCCATGACATCATAGAACGAATCCAGAAAATCCGAAAATGGAGCCCATCCTTGCTCAGCGATGAAATGTGCATGCTTCACCATGTTTTCCAGGAGATTGGTGAGGAAGTTTACATTCTCAAGGTCTGGGGTGTACATTTTACCACGAGGAACCATT
>NW_017976918.1:0-983 GCF_001876935.1 Asparagus officinalis
CGTCAGCTATATTGAGAGAGCCAGTGTCCTTTATTAAGGCTATCTTGCGCTCAAGGACCGGCCGGAAGTTGCCGAAAGGGATCCTCTTCTCCAGGAGTTTGCCGATTAGCGACTCTACAAAATTAAAGAAATTTCCGATTTCCAAGCAAAAGAGCAGCTTATCTAGGTCGTCATCAGATAATAAAGTATCAACGGCCTCGCGAAGTTGAGATGACAATCCTGCAACAACAAAAGAAAAAGGAAGCGCAAAACCATGAATATAAGTCAGAAAAATAAAAAAATATATCGCGCGGTATTTACAAGTCCCCGAAGAGCTTTCTCCAACCGAACACACTACACCCGTTTCTGGTCACTCAACTTCATGTGTTGCAGGAAGCATTACGGGTGTAGCAGCTGTTGAAGCACCAACTTCTTCAGTTGGTCTCACGGCCTGTTCAGTTGAACTCCCGCTAATAGTTATAGCAGGTACGGTAGTTAGCATTCCCAAGGAAACCGGGAGTTGTTGCTGAAAACCTGATGACCGAGTGTCAATAACAACCCCTGCCAAAAGCAAGAAATCGAGACTCTCAGATTCACCAGACTTTCCGTTAGGAATAGTTGTATCAGTCTTAATGACTGATCCTACGATTAGAACCCTCCGATGATTAAATGAAAGATCACAAATAAGTGAAACATGGGAATAAGAACCATACTTGCAGGCGAATCAGCTGTGATTATTGGATCGGCGGCCTTGTATTGGGCTTATTCAAGCAACATATCATCGAGCGACATATCCTCAGAGGCCGATACCGGATCAAGTGAGGCTGCACCCTCCTCTTCAAAAGATACGTCTCGGGAAACCCCCTCGTCACCTTGACCCTCTGTTATCGTATCTACAAGAAAGTTCAAGAGTCAAAATACAAATTGTTTCGACTCACCAGACTTACAACAAAAGTCAAATAAGATTCACCTTCAACTGCGACGCTAGGTTCCTGCACCCTATT
>NW_017976919.1:0-983 GCF_001876935.1 Asparagus officinalis
CCTCAAAAATCTCCATATAAAAATTTCTCTCAGGCCCCTCGAGCACGTGGTTCAAGCCTCTTTCAAGATCTGATTTTTGTCGGACCCTCGCGCTTTCTTTCAGGTATACCCTCCATAATTTTAGCATATTTCATGCTTAATTTAGTACATGAATTTGTGGTATTACATATGAGGGTTAGGGTTTATGATTTGGCGCCTCGAGCTCCTCTTTTAGGGGGTAGAATTTGGAGATTTGAGGGGCTTAATTGTAATAAATAAGGAAAATTTTTTTCTGGATCTGATCCTCTGATTTATTTTGCAGGTCACCATGTCTAGGAAGATGGTGAGACCCGAAATCATCCTAATATCCGACGATGAAGAGGAAGAGGATCTCATTGCTGCAATTATGCATGGCCAAGAATCTGTCTTCCCGGTCTCCGAATCCGTGCAGGGCATCCTCCAAAAATTAGAGAAAGTTATGCAACAAACGACCACCGCCATTAGTTTTGGATGGGGAAGATTTTATGATTTACTCCCTTTCATAGCAGATAGTCTTAAAGACATTCGGCGTATAGGTGGCATCCGGCTAGCTAGACGATGTGAGTTAAGGTTGACTTGTTTAGAGGAACTCATGTATCGTTTGGAAGAGCTAGTATACTCTGACCCACATGATGAGGCCACGCCGCTCATGATCGATGCTCAGATTCAGAGGATGCACAAGCGTAAAGACGCATATCGGAGCAAGAAATCATCATTGCGAACTTGTACGAACGGCAACGTCATCTGCGGACTAAGATAGATGCTTATAACAACATTGCTGATAGTACGGGGATTAGGACCGTCCAAGGGGAGAGGACTCTAAAATATTTTGAGCTCGAGAGCACCAGAGTTCAAAATGTTTATAGAGGAGAGCTGGAGGCTTTTCACGTGTTGTGCCGAGAAGACGTAACTGCCGATGCTGCCGCCGTTCTTGCTTATGCCAAGCTTCAGAAGGAAGAAGAGGA
>NW_017976920.1:0-983 GCF_001876935.1 Asparagus officinalis
CGGAGCAGTTATCAACTTTGCATAAATATAATTGGTGCCATGCGGTGTTCACTCTTCTTTGCAAAGAGACGAGTAAATCAAAGAAGTCTCTTAGTATGCGGGAATTAGGTCAGCGTTCAAATGCCGGGTACATGGGCGGTTTTTCCTCCGTTTTACTGGTGAGTTACATGAATATTAATTTGTATATCTTTTCATTTTGATAATGATTATTGTTTATGCACATGCTAATGTGTAGTTTCTTTTTTGTAGGTTTGGTTTTATGAAAAAGTAGGGGAATTAGAGTACACTTCAGATATTGAAAGGTTACCGCCGCTCTTTTGTGTGAAGAGTACTGGAAAGTGGAGGAGGACTACTATGAACAAATTATATAGAGTCCCGAAGTTGGTTACGGATAATGGCCAAGATAATACTCCTCTTATTCATACATCATCGCCAATAGTATTTGTACATATCGTTGCTCTAATAGTTCATTATTTTATGTCCCTTTTGTTAGTATCTATGTTTGCAACTATAGTATACGTACTAATACTAGCTTTTTTTGGTCAAATAGGAATCAAGGAAAGCTGAATTAATTTTCTTAATTGCGGAGAAGACGTACGAGTTGAATGAGCTCACTACAGAATTACGAGAATTAGAAGAGCGTGGTGCTAGATGCCAAAAAAAACCAAGGAGAAAGAGGATGACGGAAATGTAACTGAAGAAAAAAAAATCAAAGAGGATATGGAAGCTAAGGAATATGAGAATTTGGAAGGAACTGCGGAAGCCGATTTATGTGATGACTTTGTGATGAGCCCAAGAGACATGAGAATTTTAGAAGATGCTCGGTGAGTTTAGTTTTTTAAATTTTCTTGTAATTTTAATTTTTATATTTTCCATATAACTCTTGTGTAACTCTTTGTTAATTATATGCCTTATCGACTCTATAGAGATGTTTCTCAAAAAGATGAAGGTGGTAATGAGAATAACAGAGAAACGCCATCTAT
>NW_017976921.1:0-983 GCF_001876935.1 Asparagus officinalis
CGTGTTAGGCGTTGACTTTAGGATTTTGGGCTAATCCCCAGCCTTCAACGGATTTGATTAGCCTTTACCAACTACCGTTTGAGTCAGGCTAGTATACGGATTGTTTAAGTCCGTTCCCATGTGACGTTTAAGCTAAAAGAGTTAACCCTTTTAGTGCTACGATATTGAATACGTAGACTTCGCCATTGTTACGGGAATAGGCTACCCGGCAACGTGTATTAGACGTTGACTTATCCCTACTTAGGCTTCGGGATAAAATTCCCCGCGCGTGTGAGGCACGGATTATGGTGTTATTAAAAACAACCTGCCACAATGTTGAATATGTGGTCTTTTGTCCTTTTTACGGTCAAAGACTAACCGGCCATGTGTGTTAGACATAGGCTTTGGGATTTTTGGCAAACCCCCAGCCATCAACGGGTTTGATGTGCCTTTACCGATTACCGTTTGAATCGGGCTAGCATGTGAATTATTAAAACCCGTTTCACATGTAACGTTGTGCTAAGAGAATTGCTTCTCTTAGACTTAATGCTATGATTTTGAATACATAGACTTCGTCTTTCTCACGGGAATAGACTACCCGGCAACGCGTGTTAGGCGTTGACTTCATCCCTGTCTTTTCTGAAAGCAAAGACAGAGGAAAAGTTGCTATGATTTTGAATACATAGACTTCGTCTTTCTTACGGGAATAGACTACCCGGCAACGCGTGTTAGGCGTTGACTTATCCCTACTCAGGCTTCGGGATAAAATTCCCCGTGCATCGAGTGCCCGGATTTGACAATCGTGTCTTTTCTAAAAGCAAAGACAGATTGAGAAACGGGAGAGGAAGAATTTTATATTCTATCTCCTGGTGCTGAAGAGGAAGAATTTTATATTCTATCTTCGGTCGGAAAGGAAACTTGAGGTGGGATCCCCCACCCCAGAATCCGGAATGATGAACTGGGAGTGGGTTCTCCACTCCGAGCATCGGAAAGGTCCGAGGAGA
>NW_017976922.1:0-983 GCF_001876935.1 Asparagus officinalis
GCAGCAGAAACTCACCGGCAAGAATTCCTCTACAGTTGAGGTTCTCTTACGGTCAAATTCTGACTAATGTATGATTACGAAAATGGAGCACACACACAAATGATAATAGGTCAAAAACAAAAGGAATGATTTCATTCACAAAAAAAGAAGTCCTATTACAAGCAGAAAATTAAAGGCGAACTACAGGGATTTCAACTTCAGTTCCGCCTCACGAATTTCTTCAGCATGGCGAAGCTCGAGCCTTCTCAGGACCTCTCGACGAATATCTTCCTCTGTGCATGAGATCAAATCCTGAATAGCCTCCCTGACATCCTTGAGAGCTCGATCCTTCTCTGCATTTGCCACGTGATCACGAGCCTTCTCTTGAACGGCTGGGGCAGCCTGTGCTTCGGCTACAACCTGCTTCAGCCTCTCCACTTCGAAGGAAAGTCGGGAGAACTGGCTATCGACCGTTTCTTCCTCGCGGGCCACTTGTGCATCCTCGGCTCTGACCTGCTCCGACTCTGCTGACAGTTTTAACTCTAGCGTCATGTTCTCATTCAGGCGGTGATCACGATCTGCCAAAGCTACTCGAACTTCGCGGGAGGCGAGATCAACAAGAGTGGAACTCTCCGCATGAAGAGCGAGCAGCTGCCGAACAGCCCCCTCCACTTCGTTCAGACGCTGAAAATAGGGCCTCGCCGCGGCGGGAGGCGAGATCAACAAGAGTGGAACTCTCCGCACGAAGAGCGAGCAGCTGCCGAACAGCCCCCTCCACTTCGTTCAGACGCTGAAAATAGGGCCTCGCCGCGGTAGCACCGAGCCTCTTACGCAAGAAGGACGCATCGTGTTCAAGAACTTCCCTGAATTCTTCGAAGGGGCAATTCTCCTCCAAGACCAGCTGGGTGCAGTGGACCAAAGTATCTTCGAAATTTGCCAGAGCTCGCTCCACCTGCGTTTTTCGCCAGCGTTCCAAGGGAGAGAGGGCTGCCTCCTCCGCCGTG
>NW_017976923.1:0-982 GCF_001876935.1 Asparagus officinalis
GCTCACTCTCTAAGTTACACAATCCCACAACCTAATTATACTATGAATGTAAATACAATAAGCTCAATAATTGTGTATGTGTAAACAAAGAGAAAATAAAACCAACTAAACTCAATATGAACACTAGCTTAATAAAATGATAATTAAACAATATAAAATATAAAGCTAGATTAAGTTTAGAAAACTTCTCAATAGATAACAAGAGGTGGAGGGAGAAGAGTTGGATGCTCAAACACCAATAGATGATCTCCTCAAGCTCTTATGAAATTGATTTCACAAACTCAAACTCTCAAATGCTTAAAAGCTTCTTAAACAAACTTAAACAACACTTAAACCCTTGTTAAAACTCTTGTTTAAAATATATAGCCCCCCAAAACCTCAGCAAAAAACCCTAAAGGAAAAAACCAAAAAGCCCAAGAATCAGAAATCTGATTCTGTACAAATATAGCCGTTACAATGTTATGGGTCGACTCAGCACTGTTCATGAGTCGACTCATAACTAGCTGTTACAAGCTAAAAACAACTTATGGGTCGACTCATAAAATCCATGAGTCAACTCATCATGCATGGGTCGACTCATGAAGTCATATGTCGACTCAGCAGAAACAAAACACACTTTCCAGCAAAGTTTGTGAGTCGACTTATGACAGACATGAGTTAATTCAACCTGCCTGGGTCGACTTATGATGTTTATGAGTCGACTCATTAGGAACAAAATGTAAACTACATAACAGTTTATGAGGGTCGACTTATGATGTTTATGAGTCGACTCATTAGGAACAAAATGTAAACTACATAACAGTTTATGAGTCGACTCAACACTGTTCATGAGTCGACTCAAGACATGCACACAATCTATTTTAAACAGAAATCTGGTTTTTAAACCTCTTTTAAAAATAGCAAATAAAATTAGAAAAATGTAAAACTTTGGAAAATGATTTTAGACATGATAGTAAACATGCTACAAAAACTGGTTTTCAAA
>NW_017976924.1:0-7710 GCF_001876935.1 Asparagus officinalis
AAGCCAAAGCTTCCCAAAATTTATTCGTCTCAGAGAGGATGAAGTTCCCGAGATCCTTCAAGTACCTCGTTGAGAACACAAGATGACACTGCCTCCAGTTCAGGATCAGGACAAGATGCCAAGAGCAGTCAACGATACCAAAATACTAGCGCATTTGCATAGAGCGGTGGCACATCCAGCCAGAGCGAGTACGTGCTATGGCTCATTTGAGACAAGTCCAGATCCCCTCATCCGATGTCGGAGTCCCCTCGCCTGTCTTACGATGAGATTACGAGCCGAAAGGAGAAGAGAGTGGGAGGCAATGTAGTTGATCGATTAGCTATCGGTTCTGCTGACCGTCCGAACTGGTTCCAGCTTCTCTCGACCGTGCGCCAGTAATAATTAATAGTCGACAGCATCTCGCAAAGAACGATGAACGACTGAATTTCGCTCATAAATTAGTTGGTGCCAGTGATAAGATGACTGGTGTGGCCACACTAACAGCCCTAAAACCCTGTGAATTCTTTGGGTTCATCTGCAGATCTGGGATCAGTTGTCTTATGAATACGAGTATGCAGTTGTATCTTATGACAGGAATCTCTTCCAAGAAAGTCGAAAGGAAAGGTAACGTCTTTTATCGGAGCTTCTGTCATTCCAGGAACAAATATGACGACACGAATTTCATCCCTTCCACTTTCCTGAAGATGAGCAGGAAACTTTGCAACTCGGAGTGGGAATGAATATCACTATAAGTCTTTCTTCCTTCTAACTTCCCGGATGCTTCCGAGCACTTGGGTACCAAAACCCTCCTTCTCAATATACAGTTTGCGGGACGCTAGAAAGGATGGGCAGGCGAAGTCATACTTCCCGCAACGGCCTGGTAAGTGGTCTTATCACGTACGCGAAACGACTGTCCAGCAGAAGGAGAAGCGGAAAAGAGCCTGTTACGCCAAGAAGCCCAAACCGAGGCAGTCTCGATTTCAATCACCCGATCTTCTGTAGGAAGATTGGACACCGGGCAAATGCGAGCTCTTCCCATTTCGCACATTATGCCCGCGCATTTGCCTCTGCATCCCCGGCTAGGATGAGGGCACGATCTATAATACGACGATAGCTAATCTGCTCCGCCTGTCCTATATCTTGGATTCCAAGCGAGAAGCCATTACAAGAGGACAAGGCCTTGAGGCGATCTGAAGCTTTTCTCGCTCCCGAACAGCATCCTCCTTGATAGGACCGACCCATAGCCATCTGGCTCAGCATTTATTCCTGCGGCGCGCTCTCTCTCGTATTCATACTCATTTACCCAGATTAGGAAGACTAGCAGAAATGGCAGTGAAGTCGGAAAACTCCAGAACATGATTCGGCCCTTATTTTTAGCCCTGGGAGCACATTGGCTCCAGCCATGGTCAATCCGGATCCAAGTTGATCCGGGTTCTGATGTCCATGCATTAGGTGACAATTCCCGATATACTGATTGTCATCTATCGCCTCGGATATCCTCTCTGACGAGTATCTAAGATGTTACCGTCTCACATACTGCACTGTACAGATTTATGGGAATTCACTAACTGCTATCCGAGCTTGGTGTTGATCTAGACCCTTGGGAAGAATCCGAATTGCAAGTGCAGGCCATCGTGGCGCCTATTAATTATACCAGGAGGTCTAGCACTTGCTGATGTAAAGCGTTGAAGTCTTGTGATGCTCGAAACGGTCCTAGCCTAAACTCGTTACTGTTTGGGGTCTCGACGCTTCGGAGCCGGATCTTCTCACGGTACCTTATAACTGTTTCTAGCGTTCAACCTCTGCATGCCAATGCGTGAATTAATGTGTGTTCAAATAGACTCCGATGACATAGTAGGTGAATCTATAGACGCAGGGTGTGGATACGCCGGAATAAGGCACAAGAAGCCGTTTTAGGGTATCTATGGAGATTATTTTCAGCGCGACTTTCGCCTTCTATACGAAGATACTAGATCCGATACTGAATCGCCGGGCTCCAGAGGAACGTGTTACAGCGGAGCATGAAGGCTGTATGACCGAAGAGCTGGGCTTGATTAGCGATGGTAGTCCGGTTTTTTGTACTTAAATGGAAACATTTGTACATAAACTCGGGCATTGTACTAACAATCTTGACGATGATAATCATCGGAAAATCGTAAGTTGTAATCTCGAATTCTTGCCGACATAACTCATTCATAACGATGATTTTAGAGTATTCCGTGTGTCTCGATACTCACTAAAGAGCTTATACGATAACCCTGGACTGTTTATGCCATCTCAGTCATCTTTGTCTGACGAAAAACAGGAAAGAGAATCATAAAGAGAGAAGCCGAACGCTATAGATACATACCCGCGGGAGCATGAGTGGAAAGAAGGTTCGTATACGCGCCACCCTGTCGGCTTTCACCCGCAACCGTTGAACGACTGGATAACCTTTACTGGAAAGCAATCATATTACCTGCCATTATTACGAAGAGTGAAACAAGGCCGCTTTTAGACGGCTGACAGAGACATGCCGCTCAACTATAATACGACACCAACAATAACGGGCGTCAGAACTGCGATCCCCGCTTGGTCGCCCTCGCTCCCTTCTTAAAGGTCAGAAGACTGTTCATCCTGAAGATTAACCCTGCCCTCCCATTCCTCCTCATATTCACGCATATGATGCAAAATGGGCGCTGCGATATGGATGGAAAAATATGGGTACTCCGCTTCACACTCGGAGAAGGTCTTTTCTTTGGTCGAGTCCACGAGAGTTCCCCTCAGAATGGCCTATGCTACCGAAAGGGAAGAACCCGAACTGTTATTATCGCATATACAAAAAGAGGATCTCGGCTACGTCTCCTCCATCCGACGATGAATGTGCTGGCAAAGATCATCGGATCCATTGCTCAACAATGAGCTAGAATGGAAAGGGATATCGATTCCTCAGATGTGGGCGTTCACGCAACCGATTCTAGTATACACCGGTGAGATGTTCGAAGAACTGAGCGCCGAACATAGGTTGACTCGCGTTGTCTCACCCATTACATAAGAGGACAGAGACACCAGCATGCGACATCGCGGACCGACGAATCCTTGATTCCCATCCACTAAACATGCACTATGGTCAGAACGGTTCCGAGCAACAAGAGAGCCTCCTAGACGCATTCCCCATCAGATCAAAGCGTAGCCTCCAAGTACTACTGGAGCTAGCCGACCCCAGATAAGTCCGACAGCCTATATACATTAGCGACCAGTCCTCCCGCCGGAAGAAAAGAGGAGTTAAATCTCTCTTATTAAGGGGGGGAGTACATCGATGTGTTCCCTGATTATGAAGAATACGCCCAAGGACGCTCGATCCAAACATAGCATGCATCTCCTCAATACTCAAGACGAGATGTCAGACAGACTGTCAAACAACAACAGAAGACGGTTTCGTCGACAAATGATGGACAGGCGACTTCGAATCCGAAGTTAAGAAGGCTTATTGAGCTGCGGCCAGTTCGTCTTCGGCGAGAGGCAACATCCAGAATTCGGACTTCGCCAATATCGTCCCCGTCTTAAGAAGAACGGGAAACGACGTCAGTGATTTGTATCACGACTTTCCGCGGATCGTCACACTCGCTTCCCGAGAAGATGACTTCTCCCCTCCCATGCCACGGATCGTGTACTCATCGACAATACGTGTGGGTTCGAGAGGATGTCTTTCATGGATGGTCTTCTCTGGTTATACAGATAAAGATGACATCCAGACCGATGAAGAGCTTACTGCATTTAAAGAACGCCTCTCGGCCGTCTTCTGCTACACGGTTATGTCGCCTTCGGCTTAAAGAAGCAGGTGCTACATATCGAAGACGAGCCATGTCAGATCTTTCAGGAGCATCTCCGAAGGACTGTTGAATGCTACGTAGAAGATGTTGTCTCGAAAAGTCGTGATAAACAAGGATCACATTGAGTGACCTTTGAGACCGATGTTCGACTTTGATGCGAGCCCCATCAATATGAAGATGAATCGTACCAGGAGTCTTTCCTCCCGGAATGTCGCAGTGGCAGTTTTCCTGGGATTCGTCGTCCACCAAAGGTATACACATCAATACCTGATACGTAAAGGCGATCAATGAATTACAACTCCGGGGAACCTCGGGAGCCCTCAGGATTGCAGGGCGATTGGCTTATAATCGCGTCGGTTCCATTTCAAACCTCTCAGGAAAAGCCCACATTCTCCACAGCTCGCAAGAAGGGGTTCTGTTCGTATGGGAGACGATTGTCAAAAGGCATTTGAGAGTCAATTCCAGGAATTATCCTCTTCCAAACCCTCCTGTACTCGTTGCGCCGCGAAAATCGGGCAAACCGTTCTGCTTGATTTATGTCAACGGCGACAAGCCACTCATTACGGTGCATTGGCTTGCACAAGATGACGATACGGTCACGAGGCAGCGCAGTGTATTATTGAACGCGAACCATGGGTAGGGCGCAGAATCGATATCGAGCATGATGTCGGACGAGAGAAATTGCGTCCCCGCGTTCGGTATTCGCTATTCAGAAGCATGCGGCATTATGGCTGCGTTGGACCAGACATTTAGATGTCATCTCTCACAAGTGTACACTCGGTTCGACGTATTCATCGACTACCCGACTTCCATGAGCTTGCGTCGAAGAAGGGCCTTAACTCATTGCTGGCGCCCAGGATACGATTGCATTTCCAAGGCAACAGACTAGTCGGTACCCACAGGACAAGCCAATCTGCCGATCCTCCTTTGCATCACAATCAGCAACTAACGGATAACAGCCGAAATACTTGAGGGCTTACCAGATGAACCCATGAAGTCAACGCAACTTTCACACCAAGCGAATATGCGCTTATACTTGCTCGATGACGGGTTCGCGAGCAACTAATGTTGCAAGTGCTCTGGAAGTTCTAAATCCTCCTCGCGGAGTTGAGTAGTTTTAGTTTCCCCAGACAAAAACCAAGGAACATGTGAGCTCGCGCTACTCCTAACCGAGCCATGCTCGGATAATGTAAGCAGAGTATACCACGCATTGATTATAGGACTCAACCTTCGCTAAGGACGCTGGGGGTTGAGTATGCTCGTAGCTTCGGCGATTCTAACCCCTTGATAGTTAAACAATTTCAGCCGGAGAGTAGCGAGGTTCCGAAGCCAAGATTTAATACATACCCATAAGAATGGGCGGTGGAGATGGCAGTCCCAGTTGGAAGGATTCTTCCTATGCGAACATATTTCCACGGCTACAGAGATACCTATGCAGGATGCTGTGCCGGCATTGGCGCGTGTCACTGGCACAGCCTCCCGAACCAGAACAATTCGTTACGGTAGACTCACACAAGCGTCCTAGTGCCGCTTTACAACCTGAATGATGCCCACGGAAGAAGCAAGTTCAAGAGGTGCACGCTACTCAAGTCGAATTAGACACCCGGGATTGGCGATTCCCCCATCATCGACTACGTCGCTGCATGGAGATCTTGCCAGCAAGATGTAAAGGAAAGAGAGTCAATCCGGCCGAAGAGCAGCCCAGGATTCTACTACCAACACCGGAGAATCGAACGCTGTACCCCCGCAGGGGGTCGATGGGCTTGTATTGCATGGCTATCAACCAAAGAAGCTGAAGAGTCTTAGGGAGGCGCATGAAGGAGAGTGTGGCGGCACACCCTGGTCGCCAAGCTTTAGACCGGGTCAGAAGATGGGGTATTTTTGGCCTTCCATGATGAACCTGATGCAATTGAGCATATGCCCGAAAAGTACGCTCAAGTGCCCGGGAATTATATGCCCACCTGCCGGAGCATCTACATCCTTCTGTTACTCTGGCCGTGTCGAGACTGGGATGGACATTGTTGCCGCTATAAACCCCCATCCAGATCAAGGCGACGCGTTTCATCTTGGCGATTACCGATTACTTCTCCAACATGGGCTTGAAGCAGTTCCAGCTCAGAGAAGTTAAAACAGCAAGCGTCATTCGGAACCTTCATCCAGCAGCCACATCATCTAATAGTAGTGTGTCTACGGCACGACGAATCATACATCCGACAACGGTCATCAGTTGTGTAGCAACGCCTTCATAAGGTTCTGCGAAAGTTAAAATTCAGGGATTACCTCGTCGTCGACGGCTTATAATCCTAGATAGCGAATGGATTAGCTGAAGCCTTCAACAAGACTATCATCAAACTCCGTTGTCCAAAGATGCGTGAAAACTAATAAACTGGAGACTGGGATGCGACAAGCTTCAGGCGTGGGTCTAGTAGGCCTATCGGGACACGGTGCGCACCCACCAACGGGACAACCCCGTATTACACCTGGTGTACGATGTGAAGTTGTTCTTCCCCTTGGAAGACCAAATCCCGTCTCTTCGGATCGCCTTGGCAACCCAGATGAGCGACCGAAGAAGCAACATCAGAAACCGCTCGAAGAACTCGAGAGCTCGATGAAGAGCGCCTGTAAGGCTCCAAGCAGGCAAATTGAGTTTTACCAGGCTAGAATTTTCGAGCTTTCGACAAAAGGGTTCGACGAGAAGTTTCAAGAAGGAGTCATGGTCTCCCCGCCGCCCGACGACTTCCTTAACTCCATAAAAGAAGGGTAAATTTGAACCAATGGGGGACCATTCGAGTGAGACAGTTACTCGAGTGGCCTATCGCCTCGTCCCAAAAGACGGCGACCGGCTCATGATGCCGATACGGCAATTCCTGAAAGATACTATCCTTAGTTCTTTTTGGATACCAATGCTCTGGGAAGTTCTTCCCCGGAAGATACCACACATGGGTATTCTTAGGGATAACCCGGTCGTTGTGGAATCGACGAATAAGTGATCTGCATTCGAACTCTAAAAGTCAGAATGTCTCTTCTTATTCTCGATAAAATTCTCTAACTCTTATGAGTTATTTTTGTGAGATGAGATCTAATCTTCTGATCGGTTAAATCTTTCCCCACCAAACCATCCGCTGATCAAATCAAACGACAGTGGATCCACTAACATTTCCATCTGCCAGTCATTGGCGTTTCTCAGACTCAACGTGTTAGGTCAGAATCACCTAGCATTAAAGTCTCCCTTTGAGTGGTAATACGAGTTGGCACTCTCTTTGCTACCCGTATTCCACTTTCTTTGCTCTGATAGGTTAATCTTTCCTCACCAAACCATCCGCTGATCAAATCAAACGACAGTGGACCCACCAACATTTCCATCTGCCAGTCATTGGCGTATCTCAAACTCCAGTTTGGTCAAACCTTCCTACAGTTAGGGCCAAAGCCAAAATCCTCTCTCGATTCCTTCCATGAACGAGAGGTCCACTTGGAACAGTCAAACCTATAAAAGTTAGGATTGTTTCCGATCTCGCTTAGTCAAGCCTACACATGGTCAAGACTAAAGTCGAGTCACTCCTTTTCGATAAACGAAAATCCACCTTTGTCCCCTTTTTCCACCAAACCTATAAAAGTTAGGGTTGAAATTGGGTCTTCTCCTCAATGAATGAGGGGTTCTTTGGGTTCAAATGACCAATCCTATAAAAGGTAGTGTCGTTCGAACTTTTCCGATTCTCGGAGTGGAGATCCCACTCTTAGTTTCATCCTGCAGGATTCTGGGGGTGGAGATCCCACCTCGAGTCTCCTTCCCGCCTGAAGATAGAATATAAAATTCTTCCTCTTCGGCACCGGGAGATAGAATATAAAATTTTTCCTCTCCCGTGTCCTTTCCAGCTAAAGATAGAATATAAAATTCTTCCTCTTTGGCACCAGGAGATAG
>NW_017976925.1:0-981 GCF_001876935.1 Asparagus officinalis
CTTGAGTCACTGGGGGTAGTGGAGGTGTAACGGCTGTGGGTGTATCAACTGGTGTAGTTGGTCCCACAGTCGGCTCAACAGGATCAGTCCCGACAAAAGCTCCTGTCAAATACAAAATAGAATTTTCAAATGCATCACATTATAGTTGCAGTGGTCAGAAATTGGCTAATCCTATAATTAACTTGAGAAGAGCTACGTACCTTCGGAAAAACCATCCTCGGGATTCTTAGGGAGCGTAGACTCAGGAAATACATCTCCAGGCAACTGGTCATCAATTTGAGGAGAACCATACATAAAGTGGAGCATAGGAGTGTCCACAAGCAAGCCTTCCTCGTCAAAATCATCAGTCGAGAAATCTGACACAAGAGAATATAAGTACGAAAGGAGAATAAAGAGACTACGACCAATAGAAATGAGTTACCTCTTATGGGTGCGTCAGCCTCTCTATTCCCAAGATCCACGTTTGCCTCCTGCAAATTATCTAAAAGAGCAAGAAGCATAGAGACAATTAGGGAATGCACAAATTCCAAATCATTCAACTCCTTTGTGTATTGTTAATGGTAGATGTACCTGGATTCATCGAACCGGGTCCTACATTGACGGTCTCCCTAATGTCACCAGCTTCTGCAGGCCTTTCTACCTGGTGCGGTGAGTCGGGCTCACCAGAAGATGTAAAATCATGAAAAACAGGATCAGGACTCATCTCTCTCTCCCCATGCTCTCCTATATAGAGATAGAAAAGCATGAGTCAAAGTTCTGAATGATCAAGAGGTTGGTCTATAGGGTAGATGTTACATCCATCACTGGCAAGATCATCACTGGCCAAATCCATATCAGATGCTCGCGAAACTGCACGCGGCTTGCGGGCTAATCTCTTCCGCCTAGCGGCAGGAGCAACAATCGAAGGCCTCGTCTGGGAAGAAGGATGGAATTCTTCATCTTGGTCAGCTGTGGTCCCTGAAACATCAAACCATTGTCAGG
>NW_017976926.1:0-981 GCF_001876935.1 Asparagus officinalis
TTCAATTGAACGGACAACAGATTTTTCAGATTTGAGATCAACATGGAATTTATCAAAGATCTTAGTCAGAAATGCACCATAAGGAAGAAATCCTTTAGGAATCGTCAGAAAATTATCAAAATAAACCTCAGCCCAATTAACTTGAATATTTCCCATAATAGCATATATAGCTTTTGCTAATTCTAGGGAAATGAAATGAAAACTTCCAGTTTTTGGAAATAAGTTATAGGCTAGGATACGAGCAATGAATCTAGGAAATGGACGAAGTTTGTTTGAATTGTTCAAAGGTTTTCCATGTCCTGGAAGAAATATGTGATTGGATAGCAAGTCTGAATCATTCATCCTAACAGAGCTAAGAGAAACTCCTTGATAAGGAATGTTGAATATTTTACCAATTGTTTTAGTAGTTAATTCAATCTCCATTCCTTTAACAAGGGTTTTAATTTTTTCAGAACCACCAATTGTACCCACACGTTCTATATTGGTATAGAACAGTTGCACAAGAAATGGGTATGATGGTTTCTTATTTTCAGCAGAAAATAACTCAAGCAAGCCCACATTTTCAAAATAAGAACTAAAGTTCCATGGGATGAAATCATCGAACTTCACAAATCGTCCTGTAAGAATTTCTAAAGTTGAAAGTCTGTTAAATTCTTCCAATAATTCAGGACTTCTTAAAAATAATTTCATCATTAACAGAACTGTGAGTTTGCTTGGCTTTCTTAGATCTAGACATGATGAACTGGTTTAATAACAAGAGAATGAAAGATCAAGTTTATTCTTAGATCTAGACATGATGAACTGGTTTAATAACAAGAGAATGAAAGATCAAGTTTAGAATTATACCACAAACAGTAGAAACCCTAGATTAGCCGACTATAACCTGGATTAGTCGACTATTGAGCCTGATTTCTTGACAAGTTTGAAAGACAAATAAAGAAATTGATGAGGAAATTTTAGAAACAAGAAAAGCCCTAACCT
>NW_017976927.1:0-981 GCF_001876935.1 Asparagus officinalis
GTTTGCAGTGCAAAAGATGCGGCATTACTTAGTGGGACAAACAATTTACGTTATCTCTAACGTTAATCCCGTGTGAGTATTTATGATGCAACCGGGTTCGATGAATTGATGGTTGGCAAAATGGGCCATCCTCTTGTCCCAGTATGATTTGCATTTCAAACAGCAAAAGTCGATCAAGGGACAAGCGATTTGTGATCTTTTGGCTGCAAACCCGACCGCAGATGCGGCAGAAGTATATAAATCGCACCAGCAAGTATGGCAATTATATTTTGATGGTGCTTCAAGAGCAGTTAATAGGGTAATAACCCCGGGATGTCCCACCGTCTCCTCTGGAGTGGGAGTCGTCTTAATCTCCCCGGGAAAACATGTAATGCCCCGAGCTTATTCATTGACTGGTCCGTGTTCCAATAACGTGGCCGAGTACAATGCACTTCTCATTGGACTCAGTTTCGCCAAGGAGCTGGGGGTCGAATATCTCGAAGCTTTTGGGGATTCTCAATTGATAGTCAACCAAGTCCGTGGAGAGTATGAAGTCAGGAACCAAGACCTGATCCCGTACCACCAGGAAGATGTCAAAATGGCAGAATCTTTTGAAGAATTCTTCATTGAATATATCCCTCGTCTCCAGAATGCTTATGCAGATGCACTGGCGGCACTAGCGGTATCACTGGCACGGCCTCCCGAAACCGAGCTGTTAGTCACAGTACGGACGCATCAACTCTGCGTGACGCATCAACTCTGCGTACCCATATACAGTAGGGATATTGAAGAGGAAGATGACGGAAACGTAAACGCCAAGGAGGTGAATTCAACTCAAATTGGATCTGAGTCCCGAGATTGGCGTTTTCCCATCATTGGCTACGTCCAGTATGGTATTCTGCCAGAAGACATAAAAGAAAGGGAATCAATTCTCCGAAGAGCGCCAAAATTCTTTTATAATGCCGAGACCCATACGTTATACCGTAGGGGATACGATGGTTT
>NW_017976928.1:0-980 GCF_001876935.1 Asparagus officinalis
TTCAACACAGTTATTTGCATTGCAAATAAGATTTCGAATCCAAGACTTTCTAAGGTATGTCCTTTCATCATCTTCTTCATGTGTTCTTGAACTCTCCTTCAACATGTGCTTTGTATAGTATCAAGCACCAATGGCAGCAACTATAAAACTGACCACTATCATAATAATTTCATCATCCTATCTCCTCTCAAATTCTTCCCTTGTACGTTTATGTTGGATCCTTGAATTCCTTCCATCATTTATCATTTTAACCTATCACATTAAAAGTTGAACATGCAAGCAGATTACACATATATCCTGAATATATATTTACCAGGATGCAAATTTAATGGAGTTCTAAGAAAAAACAACTCAAGACATAGATATATTGAGGTAATTTAGACTTTTCATGAAATTCTTAGTTCACATTGGAAAATTTAAACTAACAAACTATAGAGGGTCTACTACATGCAATTCAACCTATTTTTTTATTTTTATTATATTTTTGGTAGGATACATATAATTAAATATCTGAATCTGTGACCAATTATGCTGACCCTGCAATTTGTACCTAGACTTAGGTTTCTAGATATATAGAAGACGTTGATACCCTTTGATTTCATAAATTTTGTTTTTACCCCATTCTTATATCACATAAAGTGTATATTATTTAGTTTGTTCTGCTTCGTATTCATAAATGTTCCTCCTGTATCCATGTTAAATATGTATCCATTACTAACACTTTCTTAACCAAATGAAAATCAACCTATCACTTGAATTTTCACCCCCAAAAACATATCGATATAACCTCAATTTTAAGTATAATCAAGCTCCCAGAAATTGTTACATAAATAAGATAAAAAGAAAAAAGGTTGTACCTCTGAGATGAGAAAAGCTCTCCCTACTCGGATTAGCTAAGACTCCATCAAAATCATCAAACCCTAATGCATGTTCATAATAAAATCATCAAAAAATCAGAAACAATTGGTTAAAATAATGTT
>NW_017976929.1:0-980 GCF_001876935.1 Asparagus officinalis
GATTCCCCCAATGAACGAGAGGTCCACAAATCGAGCGATCAAACCTTCCTACAGTTAGGATCGTCTAAAACCTTCCAATTGGTCAAACCTTCCTATAGTTAGGACCATGGTCAAAATCCCCTCTCTATTTTTCTAATGAACGAGAAGTCCACTTTCAAATCAAGTGATCAAACCTTCCTACTGTTAGGGTCACCTCAAACTCCTGTTTGGCCAAACTTTCCTACAGTTAGGGTCAAAACCATAATTCGCTCTCGATAAACGAGAAATTCATCTTTGGTTCGGTAATCAAACCTTCCGACAGTTAGGGTTATCTGAATCTTTTCGGATTCTGGGGTGGAGATCCCACTCTTAGTTTCCAAACCTTCCGACAGTTAGGGTTATCTGAATCTTTTCGGATTCTGGGGTGGAGATCCCACTCTTAGTTTCACCTTTCCGGATTCTGGGGGTGGAGATCCTGCCTCGAGTTTCCTTTCCAGCTGAAGATAGAATATAAAATCCTTCTTTTTCAGTGTCGGGAGATAGGGTATAATATTCTTCCTCTCCCATTTCGGGTTCGTCTTTGCCCCAAGAGAAGACACCGCCTTTTTTAACTCTCAAAATCTGTGCCTCACAGGTACAGGGAATTTTATCTCGAATCCTAAGTAGGGATAAGTCAACGCCTAACACGTGTTGCCGGTCTAGTCTTTCACCGATTGAAAAAAGACACTAGAATTTCAGTCTAGGAAGTTTATCCCGAATCCTAAGTAGGGATAAGTCTGCGCCTAACACGCGCTGCCGGTTTAGTCTTTTTCCATAGAAAAAGACACCAGAGTTCGATTCTGGGGTATCATATCCTGAAACCTAAGTAAGGATAAGTCTACGCATAACCTGCGCTGCCGGTTAGTTCTTAACCGTTAAATAGAACACCCGCTCACATATTCAACATTGTGGCAGGTTGTTATTAATAACACCAAAATCCATGCCTTATACGCGTGGGGAAT
>NW_017976930.1:0-980 GCF_001876935.1 Asparagus officinalis
AATCAACATCTCAACAGCAACTATTAGGTCCATGAAGTGATCATTTGTTGATGGGCTTGGCCCTTTAAGATCAAATATTTTCTCTATTTGAAATCTGCAGCAATTGGAAGTCCAGCCCATTTGCATTTGAATTGATTTTTGACTTTTTGGGCTTAATCTTCATGGCTTGCATAATTTGGAAATTTAATCTTCCAATGGGCTTCTTAATTCATGTCTTCATTTAATCAATGGGTTTTTGTTGAGAGATGGGAAGTTGAGATTTATTCTTCATTAACCTGCAATTAAAAGATAAAAATAATTATTAGTGGTATATTTATTCATATAAAATAGATAATGAGGGTATAAAATTGTAATAAAATGTGATTATCAAATACCCCCACACCTAAACTTTTGCTAGTCCTCTAGCAAAGAAAAAAAAATAAAAAGAAGATCCTAACTCACTTTAGCAGGAATCGCGGTTGTATTTAGCGCATACAACAAGCCTTTAAACCCCTAGGTTACCCTAGTGGACGAGTTATAGTCTCGTGAGGGTTTGCAGTGAATATACCCATAAAATTCGGTCAACTTGCCAAATTAAAGAAGTCAGTAAATAACTAAATTCACTTGATAACTTTTAGATAATCTAATTGGAGCCAGTTATCACTCAAGAAAACATTTTTATATATAACTCTAAGGTATATTTTCAAGAAAATATTCTCATTGTAGCAATACAAAACCAAGCCAAACATAGAAATTTAATTTAAAAGTTTTGAAAAGAACATGCTAACTCTTTGTTTTAAATAATTTTCAAGTTGCTTGATTTAAAATATTTTTCAAGACCATATATACAACTATAAAGTATTTATTAAATTTTTTATTTTTTATTTTATTATTATTATTATTTTTTTAAAACTCTTTCATCCTTGATGATCTTTTTTTCTACTTTAACGGGCTTTCTAAGTGACCATTTAACGAGTTTTGGGCCAATGGATCCCAACTCA
>NW_017976931.1:0-980 GCF_001876935.1 Asparagus officinalis
AGGTGTAGTGTTAACGTGATAAGAAGAATATTGCTATGGAAGCAATTTTGAGGACTTATCGCTCTATTGAAGAGAGTCGATACGTAGATTTTTGTCAGAGGTGTAGTGTTAACGTGACAAGGAGAACATTGCTATGGAAGCAATTTTGGGGACCTATCGCTCTATTGAAGAGAGTCGATAAGTAGATTTTTATCAGAGGTGTAGTGTTAACGTGACAAGGAGAATATTGCTATGGAAGCAATTTTGGGGACTTATCGCTCTATTGAAGAGAGTCGATAAGTGGATTTTTGTCAGAGGTGTAGTGTTAACGTGACATCTGTGGGGGAAAGAATATTGTAGCGTCTCGCTAGGGGAGACTGCTAAGTGTTTCATCAAATATCTTATCATCGAAGCGATGAATTGCGATACTTGTGATTTGAGCAAGATATTAAGGAGAGCCGATAAATTGAATATTTACTACTCTGTTAGGGAGAGTTAGTAAATTGATCATGATTTGAATGATTTTGGAGACTTATTGTTCTTTTGATGAGAATCAATAAGTAGATTTTGACAGAGGAATCATTGTTACAACGATGTAAACAAAGCTCAAGCTCTGTGGGATATGACCTTCGTCTGAGGTGTAATATTAACCTGACGATGATTTAAACCCTGCTGAGGAAATACCAAGGTTTAATAATGTCATGTTAAGAGGATTCATGAACTTTAGGAATAAGTATCATGTTCAAAAATACAAAGGTGGATCCTTTGTTTAGGATAATCACAACGCACAAGGTGACCTCTGCGTTCGAGGTTCGAAACGTGAAGTTAAGAACCATCCCAACGCAGGTCTAGACCTGGCGTTTGAAAAATTTGAATGCAGAGATAACTCTGCGTTAAGGTCTAACCGCCTTTATCCCTTAACGCGAGAAATTACGTTTTAGATTTGGTTGGGATTAGAGTCCCGAACCGATTGAACAGCCCGACGGCTGTTATAAATAGAC
>NW_017976932.1:0-979 GCF_001876935.1 Asparagus officinalis
CTTTTGTCGAGACTGATCCTGTTGAGCCGGCTGTGGGACCAACTACACCAGTTGATACACCCCAGCCGTCACACCTCCACCACCCCCAGTGACTCAAGGGGAAGAAGGTATAAATTGAGCAACTGAGGAATGCCATTTATTTCTTCATCAAGGCTTTTGACGGATTTCTCCTTTTTGCGTAGGGCTTTCTTCTCGGCTTCACGTCCTTGTGAAGGAGTTGTTATCAGACAGCGACCCAGAGAAGATTGTCATCTGTATAGAGATCCGTTCCTTCTTCTCCTTTGTGAATGCTATGATTGACAAGCTCTTCCACGGCGGACTTTCCCTTCACCAGTTCAAGCCATTCCTTGATCTTAAGATAAATTCCATAAGGGATGCAGGGTACCCAGCTCTGGCGAAGTCTATTGTTGATGATCTTGACTGCCTAGAGCGTGAGCTTCAGATGTTTCGTGAGCTCCGGGATGCAGGTGCCTCCTCATTCATCGCTGCCGAGTTGGATACTTACTTACAGACGTTGTGCTAAAGGAATGAACTCCCTTAGACTTGATGCTACAACTTCGAATATGTAGACTTCGCCATTGTTATGGGAATAGGCTACCCAGCAACGTGTTTAGACGCTGACTTATCCCTACTTAGGCTTCGGGATAAAATTCCCCAGAATCGAACTCTGGTGTCTTTTTCTTCGGAGAAAGACTAAACCGGCGACGCGTGTTAGGCGTCGGCATATCCTTTCTTAGGATTCAGGATGTTGGTGTTATTAATAATAACCTGCCACAATGTTGAATATGTGAACGGGGGTTCTTTTTGACGGTTAAGAACTAACCGGCGGCGCGGGTTAAGCGCCGGCTTATCCTTGCTTAGGTTTCAGGATAAAATACCCCAGAATCGGACTCTGGTGTCTTTTTCTTTTGAGAAAGACTAAACCGGCGACGCGTGTTAGGCGTCGGCCTATCCTTTCTTAGGATTCAGGATGAAATTC
>NW_017976933.1:0-979 GCF_001876935.1 Asparagus officinalis
ACTCGTCCACTAGGGTAACCTAGGGGTTTAAAGGCTTGTTGTATGTGCTAAATACAACCGTGATTCCTGTAAAAGTGAGTTAGGTTTTCTTTCATTTTATTTTCTTTGCTAGAGGAATAGCAAAAATTTAGGTGTGGGGGTATTTGATAATCATATTTTATTACAATTTTATACCCTCATTATCTATTTTATATAAATAAATATACCACTAATAATTGTTTTTATCTTTAATTGCAGGTTAATGAAGAATAAAGCTCAAAATCCCATCTCTCGACAAAAACCCATGAATTAAATGAAGAACACAAGCAAGAGCCAAAAAGCCCAAGCCCAGAATCAAGCCGAGTAGCCTGTAGAATTCGGAGAAAATAAAAAAATCAAATATGAAAAAAAAATGTATTCAAGATGGTTGGCCGTAAAGAAACGACTATATCTCTCAATCCGGAAGGCAAAATTTAACATATAATATATAAAAATCTATCTCGACAAGACGATGCTATCCGTGAAATCAGAATTTGGAAATAGTGGGCATCGATGTCGGCATCGATGTGGGCATCGATGCTGGCATCGATACCAGCATCGATGCCTGCATCGATGTCAGATTACTGTAGCGCGCGTCAATGGCTGATTTTGCTTTTCTTAGGGCTCAAGTTTGATCCAATGACTCTTATTCACTGATGTTTACTATAAATAGGGGTAGAGAGTGAGGGGTTAGAGGTGTGAAAATTTTTGTAACTCCTTTTGGAGAGGAGGGCTACTCTTAATTGAGAAGGCCTTCCAAATTTATAACTTTTTGTTATAATTAATAATAATAAGTTAGAGGGCTACTCTTAATTGAGAAGGCCTTCCAAAATATTTCTTCTCTTTGTTGGATGATGAAGATGGAGATGAAGAATTGTTTAGAGGTTTGCCCTTCTTTTCTTTTTCTCTTTTATTTCTTTTTTATTGCTTATTAGTTTAGATTTATTTCTATGCTTATAGT
>NW_017976934.1:0-979 GCF_001876935.1 Asparagus officinalis
AAGATTAAGTAATCTATATTCTGGTTTGAGATTTCCTGAACCGAAACTAGATGTAAAGACCCTCCCACATAAGGTTGCAGACATGTTGTTGTATTCTGGTGTACCAGGCTGTAAAGTGGAGGCTAAATGGAAGTAATCCGATACATCAGTGGGTGGCTCTGCAAGGTCAAGGGTAGCACGGATAGTGGAAAGATCGAAAATAACCCTAACACCCCTCACGATAGAAAAAGCTGAATATTCTCTATCTGGATCAATCTCCCATCCAGAATAGAACTCATGCACTAATGAAATATTGGCTTTTTCTAGGGGTTTAGTCATCATGCTCCTAAGACCTACTGCAGATAACATGGTGACTGTGGAATGATATGTATGCAGTGCACTCATCTGAAATCCCCTCTCAAAATGAATGTTAAGACCCACAATTCTAGCTAAAATAGTAGGTCTATCTATGTCGGTATCAGATGGATCAGATGATGATGAACTTGCTCGAGATTTCTTTCTGGGAGGCATCTACAGAAAAAGAAAAGAAAAGAAAAAGGGGGAAAAAATTAAAAATAATAATTTTTTTATTATTATTTAGCTACAAATTGTTCAACATGAGTTAATTTCAAGTTATCAGAATTGACAATAAATTCCCTCAAAATTATTCTTTGAGAACAAAAAAATGTTAAAATTTTTGATAACTTGATCGGTGAAACATACATGTTGAAATGACAATTATAAGCTAAACCGTGCACTTGTTGAATAAAATATCCGGTACAAATTTCCGAATGTGAGAAGTATCCAATTAGACTTTTATTTGACCAATTACTCACATTTGCACAAAACACCCCAAATTCATATTTATTTTTGCAAAAACCCCCCTAATTTTTTATTTATTTATTTGTTTTTTTTTTCAATTTGAAATCAAGTACCCAATTATGTGTTTTTACACAAAATCCCTAAGAATTTTCGGATTTTGCATGAAACACCCCTTTTT
>NW_017976935.1:0-978 GCF_001876935.1 Asparagus officinalis
CTTGCTCACATCAACATGTTCACTGGACTTCAAACTGCAGGTCTTTACACCCTCTTTCAATCTATGCGATGAATCAATACTGGAATGGCCAAGCCCCAAATGCCGCAGTCTAGTCGAATCAACAGAAGTCGTCACCTCTCCACCTGCCACTATACCTCCAGTCAAGTAATACAGGTTATTTCTCCTGACGCCCTTCATCAAAATACGAGAGTCTCTCGCAATCTCGAGAACCATGTCCTCAACACGAACCTTCAGACCCTCTCCAACCAAAACTCCAATCGAGATCAAGTTCTTCCTCAAAGAAGGAACATATCTCACATCAACTCCCTAACCGTCCCGTCAAATATTTTTATGTGAATTCTTCCTATCCCAAGGATCTGGCATGCACGGTTATCAGCCATGTACACCACACCACTATCCACCAGCTTCTCAAAACTGGAGAACCATTCCCTTCTAGGGCACACATGATAGGTCGCACCACTATCCAACATCCATTCAGATTCCTCCGAATAGCTATCTGTAGGACTGATAGAAAGCGAATAAATAGAAGAGTCAGAATTATTACCATCCGATACGATGTTTGATTCTAATGATGGTTGCTTCCCTTTTCCCTTCTGCTTATTCTTCATCCATTCATTGAGCTTTGGGCAGTCTTTCTTTCAATAACCAGTCTCCTTGCACCAAGCACACTGATCTTTTCCAATTGTAGGATGCCCTACTCTAGACTGTGACTTCCAATTCTTCCGGTTTGGATTCTTCCCTCTTGCGACCAACGCCTCTGCTACCGACTCAGTAGAATTCTCCTTATCCTTCTTCCGAAGCTGATAATTCACCAATGCAGCAGTGACCTCACTATACGAAAAGGATGTCTTCCCATTAATCAGAGTAAGAACGAAGGTCTCATATTCTTCGTCGGGCAAGGAACTCAACAACAACAACGCCTTGTCCTCATCTTCAATCTTGACATCCACATTCGCC
>NW_017976936.1:0-978 GCF_001876935.1 Asparagus officinalis
GGGTAATTAAAATTGAAAAATCATGAAGCAATTTCATCATTAGGCACATTGAAAATGTACAAAACTACATTTCCAGTCCAAAATTAAAAATAAAATAATACCTGCGGGATGTCAGCAACGTACTGCCTTGGGTTCACCTGCCTCACCGTCAGCTGGCAATTCTATTCACCATGAAACCAAACTAAGTAATCAAAATAGAGTTTAAAAGAGAAATAAAAAGAGGTGATCAATGCTACAATTAATAGTATACAATGTGCGGATACGATCAGTCCATATCTAAAATTTTGATTCCCAAATTGAAAACCGATATCGTTTGATTCCCAAATTGAAAATCGATATTGTTGGATGTAATGTACAAATTTCCAAGGATTTCAATGCCTTTTAAATCATGCATCAAGGGGCAAGAAATTAGGACCATTTTCACACTAGTCCCTTAAATGCTTAATACCTTGAAATTAGCCCCTCAAATCATGGGAATTACTATCAAGTGCCTCATTTCTTATACCTCGCTACTGCACCTATTGATTGGAGGATTGATTTGAAACAACTTACCATTAGCAATTTGACAATTTCAATGTTTTCTGGGACTAATTCTGAAACAATTTATAAGAATTGGAGGACTGATAACAACTTCAATGGTTGAGCGACTAATTTCAGAATACTAAAGATGTAAGGGATTAATATCGGAAGACCACAAAAAAAAATTGAGCAGATTTGTGAAAATTCTTATAGCTTGATTTTGACAGCATATGATGCACGAGCACATCATATCTAACCGTACGAATTGTCAATCCTGTTATCCAGAACTTAGACTTAGATTAATAGTACCACGTACTGAATACTATTAATAGTATAGTAGTTCAACTCAAATGAAAATGTAATGATAAAGAGTAAACGAATCAATTACTTTGAGTAGAGCTAGGGTATCTTCAGCCATCCTCCCCTTGCTCGGTAACCCTAATCGAATGGCGGTCCGAT
>NW_017976937.1:0-978 GCF_001876935.1 Asparagus officinalis
CGCCGACTTGATGCAGAAGGTCACAGGGCCTTTAGTTCTGCTGGAGAGGCTTCAGACGGAGATCCCGAATATTACGAGGCAGATTTGGAGCAAGGTTAGTCACCTATTTTCTTTTTTTTTTCTATATTTTCGAATTGCTAGTCCTGAACACTATTTGATATTTCAGGGATAGCGACCAACAGTGAAGACGAATTTCGTCCTTTTACCCGGGCAAGACCTTCGATTGCTGTCTGTGCTGATAGGCGGAAAAGATTAGCCCACAAGCCGCATGCAAATTCACGAGCATCTGAGATGGACTTGGCTGATGAGGATCCTGTTAGTGACGGAGGTAACGTCTATTCTATAGATCATTTTCTTGATCGTTTAGAACTTCTGGCTCATGCTTTCCCATCCTATGCAGGATATCGTAAGAAAGGCGAGATGAGCCCCGATGATTGTGCATCTCCTGGTGAGCCTGACTCACCGCACCAGGTAGAAAAGCCTGCAGAGACCGCCCATGTTGGGGAGTCTGTCAATGAAGGACCCAGTTCGGTGATTCCAGGTACATCTTCAAGAGGTAACTTGTCTCTATTGGCCATAGTTTCCTTCCTCTTCCCTTATATCTTTTTATGTCAGATTTTTCGATTGATGACTTCGATGGGGAGGGCCTGCCTATGGACAAGATTGATGGCCAGCCGCCTCAGGATATGTTTCCTGAGTCTGTACTCCCTCAGACTCCCGGGAACGGTTATTTTGAAGGTACGTGCCTCTTCTCAAGCTAATTATAGGACTAGCCCCTTCTTTGACTAATGCAACTATAATATGATGTTTCTGTTTTGTGCTTAACAGGGGCTTTTGTTGAGGCTAACTTTGTTGAGCCGGCTGTACGACCAACTCCACCAGTTGATGCAGCTACAGTTGTTACATCTTCATCACCCCCAGTGACTCGAGGGGAAGGAGGTATAATTTAATTAACTGAGTAATGCCATTCATTTCCTC
>NW_017976938.1:0-977 GCF_001876935.1 Asparagus officinalis
TTGCCGGAAACGCCTATGCCTTGGTTTTGGCGCTTCGATACTAAGCCTTTCGAACACCGAAACTCTCTCCGTGACTGCCTTGATGCAGTTGCACTCAGACAGTACCGCCCGAATAAGCTTTGAACAAGGACACTGAGTTTCTAGCCTTCGAGGACTCCTCTTTCTGGCTTTGCTCGTACCCCCAGCACGATAGTACAGCTCGTCCGTTTGAAAGTCGGAGCAACCTATCGTGTGTTGGCACGATTTCTCAGGTATAACGTAATGATCATCAGACGATAACGTTTCCTTCTGAGAGCGAACTACCTTCTTCGGGCTTTCGAGAGTCACGTGCCTCGAAACATGCCTCTTTGGGCGTGAGTTCTCGGCGGGCTCCTGGACTTCAATGCGCAAGTTGGTGCGCATGACTGCCCTGGTCTCTTTGTCATGTTGGAGGCGACGGCTGTTTTCGGTGAAAGTCGGTGTTTTCATTGCTTTTGAATCTGTTACAACTTCAAACGTTACAACAAGAATGCAACTAAAACAAAGATTACAACTTTATCGAAAATAAACACGAGATCCCGTTTTGGTGCGGTCTCGCTTGCGTGGGTCTTTGGCCTGTGACGGGGATGTTGATATCCGTGGACCACCGGGGCAATCAGATCCGGTCCGGATAAATCGGACAGAGTGTCGTCGATCCGCGTGAGATCTAGAAACTTCTAATCCAGAAATATCGGACAGAACTTCGTCGATCCGCGTGAGATCTAGAAGTTCTAAGCGTATACCTCGGCTAAAGCGAGGTATTAGCTCTTCTTAGTATTAACGCTAAAGGCTAATACTAAGGAAAGATGAGGACGGGTGATGAAGGCTGATTTAGACCTCTCCTCCTCGGTTGAAGTGCTCGATCAGTGTTTGTTGCAGCAGGGCTTCGTCGAGGCTCTCCAAAAATCCAGATCATTCCAAATGAGGTAAGGGGGTCCTATTTATAGGAAACCAAGAGG
>NW_017976939.1:0-977 GCF_001876935.1 Asparagus officinalis
ATCTAATAACACACAAACAACAGAAACAATTTCAGAATCAATTTAACCAAAACCAAAAGCAGGATCAACTCATCTCAACATTTTAATTCTCTCATAAATATCCTACAAACCAACTGAAACAATCGTAATAACACACAAGAAGCCCAGCTCCGACTCCAATTTCAGAATCAAGTTAACCAAAACCAAAATTATCCTTCCCTTTACTCATCAATTGTCCACTGAGAAACCCACTATTTTATTCTACCTTATCTCATTCCACTGAGAAAATTACCCTAGAATCGAACATTTGAGCTAATACAATTAAAATGCTACCAAGAGTCAATATTCACCAGAAGAGATTCGAGGGTTTTACCGCTTGCAGAGCGAGAGAAGGCTTGCCCTGATCAATGAGCTGGCGAGCCGTGGAAAGCATCGACCACGCTCTCTCAAAGGCCTGAGCTTGCTGCCCTCGGGACATCGCCGGCGTTGGTGGTGCTGGGGCCGGCGATCGCCTCCTCGGTCTCCATGCCGTCCGATGTTGACTGATAGGGGTTCATCTTCTTGCGACGACGGTCGGAGAGCTCGAGCGAGATTGCTTTGTTCTATGCGAGTGGCGAGGAGGCGGAGCTGGCTGTGGAATTTCGGGCTTAGGGTAAATTTCCCCTCTTTTGTTCCAGGAGGCGAGATGGGGTAAATTTCGGGCTTGGGGACTGTGGGATCTATATATAGGTGGTGTAAATTAGGGGAAGTGGTGTATTTGTCCCCAATTACCCCCAACAAACCAATAACACTGATAACTTGAATCCAGTTCTAATTACCCCAACCAATAACACCAAACAATGATGTTCCACAAATTATCCCATTATCCCCCAAATTACACCAATGAATAACCCCCCCTTAATGAAGGTTTAATGGGGTGTAACTCCCCTCCATAAATCTCTCTATGATAGGGTAGTGATCCCCTAAAATCTTGGGGAGAAAACGGTTCTGGAACCGTT
>NW_017976940.1:0-977 GCF_001876935.1 Asparagus officinalis
ATCATCATATAAGTGAATTATAATGAATTCAAAAGCAACAAATCAAAACACGATTTTTAAGAGAGGCAATAATTATATCAAGCTCTTGAGCTTGTTCCAACCCATATAATCATTTTTGCATCCGGTAAACATGATTTGTGAATAAACACCCAATAAACCCGGAGGGTTATAAAAATACAAACCTCTCATCAAAATCAAGACTAATAATTATGAAAACAAAAGATTTGATAAAAGAAAAATTGTTTTCATAACAAAAAGATTTTAAAACAATTTACAAAACCAAGAAAAAGAAACACTAAAAATCTTGGTTTAAAAATTAAATTTGTTTTGGTACCCAAGAATTCTTGGTGCCGGATTGGTTAGGGACATGACCCCTATCATTCAAGCTCAAAACCCTAGGGTTATGAACCCTCTTGGGCACATATGGTGCACTAGCACGGTCAAAACAATATTCATTCAAATGACCCTTCCGATTGCAATTTGTGCAATGAAAGAGATCCATTTGTTTTTGTGGACCTTTAGCTCGTGCACGGGAATCATTTGCAAATGAAGATTGTCTCTTAAAATTGTTTTGCAAATGAGAAACATTATTAAACAAAGGTGGTCTACTTGAGAAATTTGACAAGTTTGAATATTTTTTCAAATCATAACAAAACTTTGCCAAATGGTCAAATCTACCACAAATATCACACTTAAGCACATGTGGTCTATGAAAAACATTTGACAAACTAGAATTCTTTTTCATGTCAAAGCAAAACTTTGCCAAATGGCCAAACCGACCACATAGATCACAGCAAAACTTTGCCAAATGGCCAAACCGACCACATAGATCACATTTATACACACGTGCATGTTTATGATGATCTATACGTGTGTGTTCATGTGAGTGTGATGATGAAGCTTGATGAGATGCACAAACATGATTAAGCTTGATGGGTTTTTGTGCATTATAACAAAATCTAGCAAGGTGGCCTTTA
>NW_017976941.1:0-976 GCF_001876935.1 Asparagus officinalis
TATTTGGATTATAGTTGATTGGTTGACAAAACCGGTGCATTTATTACCCTTGAAAATGACTTATACAGCTGAAATGTATGCCAAGATAATTATTTAGGAAATATTGAGATTTCATGAAGTTCCAAAGATAATTGTATTAAACGAAGGATTGGTGTTTACTCTACACTTTTGGAGGATATAACACGAGCATGTGTTAGGGATTATTAGGACAACTAAGATGACCACAACTTCATTGATTAGATTCATTTATAACAATAGTTATTGAACGATTATTTATAGGGCACCGTATGAAGCGTTGTAAGGGAGACTTTGTAGATCGTCTATTAGTGAGTAGAGCCAGAGAATAGTTATTATTTGGACCAAAAGTTGTAAGAGCACAATAAGGAGGAATGTAATATTGATTTGAGAACATATTCTTGTCACTCATAGTCGGCAAAAGAGTAATACAGATCAGAGGTGACAACCTCTAAAGTTTCATGTTGAAGATTTTATAGCAATAAAAGTATCACCAATAAAGGGCGTTTAGCGATTCAGTAGACGGGGGAAAACTTACCCCAAGATATGTTAATCCGTTCAAAAATTTTGAGCATGTTGGAGTTACATCATTTAGATTTGATTTTGTAGTATTGAGGTCGAGTATACACGATATATTTTATGTTTTAATACTCAAGAGGCACTTGCGCGATGAGGAGCAGCAAAGTGTGATTAATACACCAAGTATTAAGATTCATAATGATTTGATTACTGTAGAGATACCGGTTTGCATTACTATTAGAAAAAACAAAAGGCTTAGAAACAAAGTGATTTCTTTAGGATTTCTTTAGTAAACGTTCAATAGAATCGGCAAGGAGCCGAAGAAGTTAATTGAAAGCGCAAAAAGGATATAAGTCACGACTACTCACATCTATTTGAGCAGATAAGATGTTAAGTATATACATGAGGGTTTCCTTATTTGGATTATTTCACTCGACGTACC
>NW_017976942.1:0-235 GCF_001876935.1 Asparagus officinalis
AAAAGATGAAATGCCCTTCATGTCTCATTTATTCCACAGATGATCTAATCATTGGAGCTTATAGAACTCTTTGTCAGCTTTCCAACGCACTTCGAATCACTCAAATCCGAGTTTGGACGAAGAATTTACAGCGGAAGCGGACATATACACCATAACGGAGTGTCTCGGACCAACGAGACACCCTAAGGTGTCTCAGCCAAAGCCGAGACACCCTAGGGGGTCTCGGCCCAAGCCG
>NW_017976942.1:376-976 GCF_001876935.1 Asparagus officinalis
TTTAGGCTGTTTTAACCGCCCGAAACCCCCTGGAGCCTATAAATACAGCCCCGGGCCCTCATTTTTTTCAGATCTGGAGTTTTGGAGATTAGGCGAAGCCCTGCCGGATTGAAGACTGAAGGTGCACGGATTTCAGAGAGGAGGAGGAGAGATCGGATCGAGTTCTTCAACGCAAGAGAGAGAGAGATTCGTCAGATCTACAGTTTCCCGGATCCGTTCCTTAAGATTATCCCGTTGTGGTAATCTTAAGAAGAGTGATTATCTCGCTTCTCCGAGATAAGAGCTACGGTTTCTCGATCCCTTTGCGGATAGACGAAGCTCTGCCTAATTTTTCAGCAATCAGATCTGATCGACGGTGGTCCACGGATAAACCCCGGCAAGGTGTAGGCGTCTAAAAATGCCTATAGGTGTCTGCACATAGCTCGAGACAAAGAGAAGGAGATGAACGCCATTATCTAAGTCGAAGGGGATTATCCGAGTCAAAGAGGATCATCTGACACCGACAAGCGTATAAAGCGAAACAAGTGGCCTGTGCGCTCACCGGCCACCTCCAAGTGGCCAATGTGCTCACCGGCCATCGCCAAGTGGCCCGCGTGCTCA
>NW_017976943.1:0-976 GCF_001876935.1 Asparagus officinalis
CAAGCACTAGACAAACAATATTAGTTGTAAATTGTTTGTTAAACATCATCAAAACAAGAAGGCCAACAACTCTCCTGTATATTCCCTCCATTCCTCGTTAATGTTCTTTCACCCGTTTGGAGGGACAGGCCGTGGAGCGACAGATGTCTTGGCATCTTACCGATGATGCTGAGAGAGTTTAGTGTGGATATACCTCTCATCATAAGACTCCCGGTTCTGCTGGGTATCATTACATCCGCGGTCTTCGACCGGGGATTACAGGTCTTAATACTGCACCCCTAGGCGAGGTATCAGCAGCCGCTCCTACCGTGAAGAACCGTCTGGCTCATCTTGGGAGGAGATTACCTCCACCAGATTATAGATGCTATGGTTGGGCTTTCTCACTGCCCAAGGGGTGGTGGACACGCATGACCAGTTACGTCTTGGGGCGCTGGGAGAAGGATTTGAGGAGCAGTGGATTGTATGCACCTATCGGAGCCACCATGTACGGACTCCCGGTTAGCTGCCACCATTTCTTGGCGTTGTTGGAGACATACATGCCTGACAGTAACACATTCCTGACCAGCGGCGGAGAGTTAGGGTTGGCCTTACACGAGATGCATCAGGTTTCTGGTCTTCCGATGCGGGATTGTCCATATCAGGAGTACTTTCCCTCGAACCAGCAGTTGGAGTGGTTGAAGAAGGATACTCCCGATATGCACGATACACTTTGGGACCTCACCTGCCATTATCATACCTCCTTGATCCAGACTTCTCCTCCAGCGAAGAGGAAAAAGTAGGTCAGCTTGAAGCTGTTTGCTGTCTATTTGTTCCCGAATTTGGAGGGTGATTCCGACGAGCCCCTTCGTGAGTTAGACGTCTTGACCCCTACCGCCGTTAATGAGTTGATGGAGAAGGCTGAAGCTCGTTCTTATACCATAGCCAGTGCTGAGGGAGCTTTTCCTGCGGGAACCAAGTTTCGTTCGTTCCTCCGCCG
>NW_017976944.1:0-976 GCF_001876935.1 Asparagus officinalis
CTTCACCACTTGGGCAACTTCCGGCGACGTGCCCGGACCAAACTGAGAAGTAAGCGGAATGGGCAAAAACTCGTCAGACGTCGAATAATACTCATCCTGACGTCCGTTCACCGCATGCGACGAAAAGGCTCCGGAAGGATACTCCACTGAAAACAAGCAATTAAGTGTTTGTTAATTTTAGATATAAAAGGAAATTGAACTCATCTTACAAATCTGTAAGATAGAGTCTTGGCCACATTGTGCGTTTATAAGATAGGGTATATCGACAATATATCCCTGCCTTATAAGGCACAATGCAGCATCAAAACGCCCCCTTTATTTTGAGATATGGTTTTGACTAAGCAAAACCTATCTTTAAAGCGTCGATCCTCACCAAGGAGAATCAAGGCTCTTCCCGATTGCCTCACCAAGGAGAACAACGTGGGGTAAAAAAGGACCAATTTGCAAATTTTCAGAAAAAAAGAGGGTTAATTTGCAAAATTACCATAAAGCGTCGATCCTCACCAAGGAGAACCAAGGCCTTTCCCGGTTGCCTCACCAAGGAGAACAACGGGGGTAAAAGGGACCAATTTGCAAATATCCAAAAAAAAGAGGGACTAATTTGTAAATTTGCAAATATGCCAAAAAAGTAGCTCACCAGCATATGAAGGAAGCGCGTCATCAGCCGGCACAGTGGAGGATTGACCTCTCGCAATACGAGACATAATGATCTACAAAATAAATCAAAAGGTCAGATCTAGAAAAAAGGTCACATTTTTATCCCCTAAAAGATAAGCTCGAGGCACCAAATTATAATCTGAACCCTCACCCGTGATCCCACGAGTTCATAAGTTAAATTAAGCATAAAAAATGCTAAAATTATGAAGATTATACCTGAGGGGAAGCTTCAAGATCCAATAAAAAAATTAATTAGATCTTGAAAGTGCTCGAACCACACGCTCGAGGGGCCTGAGAGAAATTCCAAAAATGGAAGTTT
>NW_017976945.1:0-975 GCF_001876935.1 Asparagus officinalis
GCCGTTTGATGGAAAGGGTTCCCCTACCCAACACTTAATATATTTTAAGTCTCATTTAGGAATCATTTCCGGAAATGAACCACTTATGGTGCGGTCATTCGTCGGCACTCTTCGCGGAGCAGCCTTCGACTGGTATCGCCGTCTCAAACCCGGGAGTATCAGCAGTTGGGACAACATGGAAGATATGTTTTTGACAAACTTCTTCGATGATGACACCGAAATCTCAATCGGTACACTATTCGATGAGAAGCAGAAGAATGGTGAGACAGTCGAAAATTTCGTGAAGAGATTCCGAAACAAAGCAATGAACTGCAGGGATCCGGTCAGTGAAGATTTTATCCTCGAGACTTGTCACAATAATCTTTCATTGGACATCCTCGAAGCTATGGGAATGGCACCGCCAAAGACCTGGAAGGACTTAAAGGTGCAAGGAGAACGAGCCGAACGATTCCTTAAAAGGAAGAAGGCGGAAAGGGGCCAAATAGCAAATAACGCTCCGCAACAGAACTTTGTCCCTAAAGGTAAGGGAAAAGCACACCGTGAACGCGAATCAAACGTTCGAGGTGCAAGCGCAGCCGCAACAGCAGCAGCAAAAGGCGCCTCAACAATCAAGGTGGCAACAGCAGACCCAGAAGCCAAAAGCCTCGGAGCCGAAGTTCCCAAAAGTCTATTCGTTCAAAGAGGATGAAGTTCCCGGTATCTTCAAGTACCTCATTGAGAATAACAAGATCAAATTGCCTCCAGTCCAGGATCAGGAAGATGCTAAGAGAATCAATGATCCAAAATACTGCGCATTTCATAGAGCGGTGCACCATCCTACCAAGGCGTTCTATGCCCTTAAGGACAAGATCCAAGCTCTAATCGATGTCGGGTTCATCACCATGAAGCAGCCGAAGGAGAAGAAAATGGGAGCAAATGCAGTATCAATTAGTTTCGGTTCTGCTCCCTTGAACTGGTTCCAGCATGAGCCAGTAA
>NW_017976946.1:0-975 GCF_001876935.1 Asparagus officinalis
TTCTCCTTTTTGTGTAGGGCTTTCTTCTCGGCTTCATGTCCTTGTGAAGGAGTTGTTATCAGACAATGATCTTGAGAAGATCGTCATCTGTATAGAAGTCCGTTCCTTCTTCTCCTTCGTGAATACTATGATTGACAAACTCTTCCACGGCGGACTTTTCCTTCACCAATTTAAGCTTTTCCTTGATCCCAGAATAAATTCAATAAGGGATGCAGGATATCCGGATCTGGCGAAGGCTATAGTTGATGACCTTGATTGTCTAGAGCATGAGCTTCAGATGTTTCGTGAGCTCCGGGATGCAGGTGCCTCTTCATTCATTGCTGCCAATTTGGATACTCGCTTACAGACATGGCGCGATACTCGAGTTCTTGCTGAGCTCGAGATTCAGGTGCAGCGGGATCGGGTAGACCGAGTTGAGGCCAACCTTGCTGTTAGATCATATTCACTTGACGATCTCGATCTTTCTATTGCCTCCTGTGAGACCAAGATAGAACAGTTCCGAAAAAGACTTCGTGAAGAAGAGGAGACTTTGAGTATCCTTCAGATGACGAAGGTACAGGATCAGCAAGCCCACACTGCCTTATCTGAGGAGTTGAAATCCTTGAAGCAGAAGCTGGTCGAGACGGAGGAGATTGCTGTGAAGACTTTAGCCACCACTGAAGAGTCCATTAGAGCTGAATTGCAGGATGAGCTTAGACAAGCTTATGATGAGAAGCTGTCTAAGTTTAGTCAGCAGATTTTTAGCCATAGGCTTGATGTATGATTTCATTTATTGAATATTTTGACTTTCGATCCTCTTAGTGGAAATGGTTTTATCTTTATCTTTATTATGATTTCTCATTCTGTTTGGAATGATTGACCATAATACTCACAAGATTTTTTGGCAAACCCTCAGCCTTCAACGGATTTGATAAGCCTTTACTGACTACCGTTTGAGTCGGGCTAGCATGCAGATTGTCTAAATCCGTTCCGCAT
>NW_017976947.1:0-975 GCF_001876935.1 Asparagus officinalis
TCCAGCTGAAGCTGAGCTATTCCCGAATTGACCCTGCTTTCCGAAGAGAAACTAGGGTCGGAATCACCTAAAATGATTAGGGATTTTCCCTTGTTGACCATATTGATGGTAACTTCTAGGGGTTCATCCTCTCGAGCAATCGATCCTCTTTGGCAGGAACGCCTTGATTTGGGCTTTGTCGTTCCATCGGAGATTCCCTCGGACATCGAGACCCTCTGTGGAGCGGTCTTGGGGTAGCTACAAGCTGATAATACTGCCCTGATGAATTTGGTACACGGACAGTGAGAATCCGCTTCCCGGGTGTTTCTCTTTCGAGATTCATCCGCACCCCCAGCCTGATAGTACAACTCATCGACGTTGCCGTCGGAGTAACCTATCGGCTGCTCACATGGGTTCTCAGGTATAACGCGTTCGTTTGTTCGACGCGTCTTCTTCTGAGTAGACATTGCCTTGTTGGCCTCTGCAAGAGTCGCACGTTTGGAATCACTCCTTTGTGAGGGTGAAACCTTAACGGGCTCTTGGTCCTTTGCACGCACCGCCGAGCTGGTCGTTGCAGAGATTGATTTGTTAGGAGATCGTGTACGACCCCCAGTCTGGATGTTGGCTCGAAGCTCCTTCAACGATCTCCAGCTTTCCTTGACAAGCGCTTTTCCTCGATTCTCGGGTAGAGCATCAATACGGTTGTTCAGAGGATTCCTAGACTTGGGGAAATCCATGCTGCGGTGGGGCTTTGCCGAAGGTTCGGGACCTGAAACGGATGAAGGTTGGAGAGCAATATTACCTGCTTTTACCTTAGGCGTTGATTCGGCCTTTGGCATCCAAACTCGTTCGGACCTCGGCGATCTCTTAATGGCCTCTCCCTTTAGCATTTCTCGTGCTTTTTGGACCAGGGTTCGGGCATGCGCCCGCAAGGCGCGGTGCTTCTGGATTCGCTCCTCGAGAGTAGAACGGGTTCTTTTGACATGAACCCATTTG
>NW_017976948.1:0-975 GCF_001876935.1 Asparagus officinalis
CTTAATACCTTAGTGTCATAATATTTGAATTAAATAATTGATTAAAAACCGAATTAGATTTAAATTAAATTATTTTAATTTAAATCAACTGAATTTCCAAAAATTTAATTGGGGTCTCACAGCTTAATTAGGGCCCATAACTTAATTGAATAAATTAAGTATACCAAAGTGGACCCATGAAAAGCCGAGGCTTAACCATAATGAACACGAAGTTCCCATAACTTCAAACGCGAGGTTCGACTGTATTGAGTACTAGACTCACTTAATCACGAACGCGAGGTTCGTCTGAAAATGAACGAACGCGAGGTTCGTTTGATAAAAGAACGCGAGGTTCAACTTGGGAACGAACGCGAGGTTCGTTTAAAAATGAACACGAGGTTCGTCTGAAGTTCGAACGCGAAGTTCGTCTGAAGTACGAACGCGAGGTTCGTCTGAAGTACGAACGCGAGGTTCGTCTGAAGTACGAACGCGAGGTTCGTCTGAAGTTCGAACGCGAGGTTCGTCTGAAGTACGAACACGAGGTTCGTGCTCACCTGAGTTGAACGCGAGGTTCACCTTAGAACGAACGCGAGGTTCGTTAAAATTGAGCTTGACGCTCACCTGAGTTGAACGCGAGGTTCACCTTGGGAACGAACGCGAGGTTCGTTGAAATTGAGCTTGACGCTCACCTGAGTTGAACGCGAGGTTCACCTTAGAACGAACGCGAGGTTCGTTAAAATTGAGCTTGACGCTCACCTGAGTTGAACGCGAGGTTCACCTTAGAACGAACGCGAGGTTCGTTGAGCGCGAAGCTCGGTTAAAATTGAACGAACGCGAGGTTCGTTTGAGGTAACCACCTCCTTAATTTTCTCCATGAACCCTTAGGGTTTCAAACTGAAACCGCCGCCGCCTAACCCAAAAAATTCTTCGATTTTTATTTTCAAAACCAGATCCAGAATCGGAAAAAATTTCTTGATCTAGATCCAAGAAAAATTG
>NW_017976949.1:0-975 GCF_001876935.1 Asparagus officinalis
ATCAACATGCTTCCAAGCTAAAGCATCAGCAGGATGTCTCAATTTACCATCGTCTACTCGATCATCCTTTTGCCACCTCATATTCTTTGCCGTTTCCTTGTTCATGTATAATGTTCGCAATCTAGGAGCCAATAGAAAATGTCGAAGCACTTTGACTGGAATTTTCTTCTGTGTTATCTCTGTCTCCGTTGTAATCCTTGTTGAAGAATTTGTGCGTTGTTTCCACCTAGAAACTCCACATGTCGGACACTCTTAAAGGTCTTTATTGGCTTTGTGGTACAAAATACAATCATTCGGACATGCATCAATCTTATTATAATCAAGACCCAGAGCAGAGACAATCTTCTCAGCTTGATAAGTTGTTTGGGGTATGCTATTTCTCTCCTCCAGGGATTACAGTCCGAAGCAAATCAAGAAGCATTTCAAAATAATTATCTGACATACCGCTAAGTGTCTTAATATGAAGGAGTTTCAGCATAAATGAAAATCTGGAGTACTCGGTACATCCCTCATATAAGTCCTTTTCACTATCTTCTAGTAGCTCCATTATTCGCTTTATTTCTGCGGAGGAATGCATATCATCAATATTTTCGACACTCGCGACACCTCCTACCTCTTCGGCTTCAACTTCGTTATCATCTTCACTTTTGTCTCCAATATCATCCTCGACATTATCATCAACATCATATTCTGTAGGTCGAGGAAAAATATCATTCAACAATGTTTCTGTGTCATCTATTCGTTGGTCACCGGACGTACCAACATGCATATTTGGATCCTCATCTTCAGTGATACCCTCCCCATGCCAGTTCCAGTATTTATATTTCTCATCAAAACCTGATTTTATTAGGTGAATTCATATATCATTTCTATTCAGCAGCTTCAAATTCCTACACCTACAACAATGACAGTACATAGCACCGCTTCTTAAATTTCTCGGATTCATTTCCGCATAACGCATGAAGGCTTCACATC
>NW_017976950.1:0-975 GCF_001876935.1 Asparagus officinalis
GCTGCTACGACTTTGAATACGTAGACTTCGCCATTGTTACGGGAATAGGCTACCCGACAACGTGTATTAAACGTTGACTTATCCTTACTTAGGTTTCAGGATAGGATACCCCAGAATCGAACTCTGGTGTCTTCTTCCACGGAGAAAGACTAAACCGGCGACGCGTGTTAGGCGTCGGCATATCCTTTCTTAGGATTCAGGATGACATTCCCCATGCGTGTAAGGCATGGATTTTGGTGCTATTAATAACAACCTGCCACAATGTTGAATATGTGAACGGGTGTTCTTTTTAAACGGTTAAGAACTGACCGGCAGCGCGTGTCAGGCGCAGACTTATCCTTGCTTAGGTTTCAGGATAGGATACCCCAGAATCGAACTCTGGTGTCTTTTTCTATAGAGAAAGACTAAACCAGCAGCGTGTGTTAGGCGCAGACTTATCCCTGCTTAGAATTCGGGATAAACTTCCTAGACTGGAATTCTGGTGTCTTCTTCAATCGGTGAAAAACTTAAACCGACAACGCGTGTTAGGCGTTGACTTATCCCTACTTAGGATTCGGGATAAAATTCCCCGTACCTGTGAGGCACAGATTTTGGGAGTTGAAAAAGGTGGTGTCTTCTCTTGGGGCAAAGACAAACCCGAAATGGGAGAGGAAGAATTTTATATTCTATCTCCCGACAATGAAGAAGAAGAATTTTATATTCTATCTTCAGCTGGAAAGGAGACTCGAGGTGGGATCTCCACCCCCAGAATCCGGAAAGGTGAAACTAAGAGTGGGATCTCCACTCCGAGAATCGGAAAAAAAAATTCAGATAACCCTAACTGTCGGAAGGTTTGATTACCGAACTAAAGATGAATTTCTCGTTTATCGAGAGTGGATTGTGGTTTTGGTTCTAACTATAGGAAGATTTGACTAAGCAGGAGTTTGAGATGACCCTAACTGTAGGAAGGTTTGATCACTCGATTTGAAAGTGGAC
>NW_017976951.1:0-974 GCF_001876935.1 Asparagus officinalis
ATTCCTCCGTGACGGGATCCCTGCAGTTCATTGCCTGATTGCGGAAGCGTTTAATGAAGGTATCCACCGGCTCTCCGTCTTTTTGCTTCTCGTCGAAGAGTGTCCTGATCGACACCTCGGTGTCATCATCGAAGAAATGGGCGAGAAACATGCCTTCCAAGTCCTCCCAACTGTTGATGCTTCCGGGCTTGAGACGGCGGTACCAATCGAAAGCAGGCCCACGAAGGGTGCCAACGAATGACCGAACCATCAAAGGCTCGTTGCCCGAAATCACCCCCAAGTGGGACTTGAAGTAGCGTGAAGTTGATCAGGTTGAACTTCGCCGGATACGGGATCGAATCCCACTTTCTCGGGTAAGGACACGGAATGCCGGTCTTCTTCACCTCTCGAGTAGATATCAGGGCTTCGATTTTTCTTTCGGGCTCCTTCATCTTTTCGGCCTGATCTACATCCTGTTTTGGACAATTGTCGAGAGGAATGATACGGCCACCCTCAGTGTTGTCGTCACTGGTGGGTCCACCCCCAGCGCTGTTATTTGTAGTGGGGCCACCCCCAGTATTCTTGGGTGGTGCTGTTTTCGGTGAAAGTCGCTGTTTTCATTGCTTTCGAAATCTGTTACAACTTTAAACGTTACGACAAGAATCGATAAAAAAAAGTCGGTCTTTTTATAAGACCTCCTTGTGCACTCTTGCATAGCCATTTCCATTTCAAATTTGAAGATTTCCTTCTGCTTAGCCAGGGCCTCTTCAATGATCTTGGCTATCTGCTTAGTGTTGGCCATGCACACCTCTCGTGCTTGCCCTATGCTAGACGTTGTGTCGTCGGAGGCGAGCGCGGAATGAGAATCTGAGAACTCATCGTCGGAATGGACTCCTTCATGGACCCCATGGTCGTCGTTATCTCCAACGGCTTCTAGCTGAAGCTGAGCTATTCCCGAATTGACCCTGCTTCCCAAAGAGAAATTAGGGTCGGAA
>NW_017976952.1:0-974 GCF_001876935.1 Asparagus officinalis
ATATCTTATATCTTTGGCTAGATTGTACTAAAATACACTATGTTTCACTCATTTAGCACTTATATACCCTCGGTTACTTTTCCGGAGCATTTATATACCTTGAGTTGTTTAGAGTTAGCACTTTAGTACCATTTGTTAGCAAATGTAAAAAATTTCACATGAAAGTTCCCATATAACTTTCACATACAAATTTTTAGAGTTTTTTAGTCATTAATATTTGTTAAATTTACTGTTGATCCTGCCCAAAGTTCTAATTTAAACATATCATAATTCCATTTGAAAAATAAAAATTGGATAGATTTAATAATAAGTTCAGCAAATTTAATAGTTAGAAAGTAATAAAATTAGCATATGAATCTTATAGAAAAATTCTTAGATTAATGAAATTTTCATGTTTGCATAACAGAGTGTATTAAAGTGCTAATTTTAAACAACCCCGGGTATATAACTGCTTCAAAAACCAACTAAGGGAATATAAGTGCCAAATTAGTGAAACATGAGGTATTTAATGCAACTTAGCCTGTATTTTTTGCATGTATTTCATTTATGTCACAACAATTTATTTGGCAGTTGCTTTTCATAAGCATGTAACTTTTTATTCTTAGTAACAATAGGTTGGCTATTGGATCAAGACTTATACAAGCATGTGTCCATAGGATCCTGAAAATGGGACTTAAATTTTATTAGATTCATTTGCTTGGTGTCAGAGCATTTGTCCTGTTCTCACTAGTCTTACTTACAGTGTGATTACGTAGCTTCATCATATTCTCTATAATGTGATAGTTATAATTTCAAATATAATTTTATTTTAGTTTTAGATAGGGTCCTGGTCAAATTGTCAGATTCTCTATAATGTGATAGTTATATTTGACGTATTTGGAAAAATAATTGACATGATTATATTTGAGGGGCGTGCAGTTAATATTCCAACTAAGGCTTGAGCAGTTGGGAAAATTATCACACGGATCACAAAA
>NW_017976953.1:0-974 GCF_001876935.1 Asparagus officinalis
GCCAACATGGGAAGACCCATGGGTTCATCACCTAAACATGCAGTACGGTGATAGGTTCGAACAGAGAGAGCCACCAACCGAAGATGAAGTAGTCCAAATTAATATGGGTGATGAGGCCAACCCAAAGCCCATATTCATCAGCGGTAGTCTTCCTCCAGATGAGAAGGAGGAATTGATTGCTCTCATCAGGGAATATATCGACGTCTTCGCATGGAATTATGAAGACATGCCAGGGCTCGACCCCAATGTCGCAATGCACCGCCTCGATATCAAGCCGGATGCCAAACCTGTCAAGCAACAGCAAAGACGGTTTCGTCCGCAGATTATGGAAGCCATTGAGGCAGAGGTTAAGAAGTTGATCGAATCAGGATTTATCCGAGAGGAACAACATCCAGACTGGTTAGCTAATATCGTTCCAGTTATGAAGAAGAACGGTAAAATCAGAATCTGTATTGACTTCAGGGACCTGAACACGGCATGTCCGAAAGACGACTTTCCTCTCCCAATCACAGATGTCATTATCGACAATACATGTGGATTTGAGAGGATGTCTTTTATGGATGGTTTCTCGGGGTATAACCAAATCAAGATGCACCCAGATGATGAGAAGCATACAGCGTTCAGAACGCCCCTCGGTGTCTTTTGCTACACCGTAATGCCTTTTGGTCTGAAGAATGCAGGCGCCACGTACCAGCGAGCAATGACCAAGATTTTCCAAGAACATCTCAGGAAAACAGTCGAATGCTACGTTGATGATTTGGTTGTAAAAAGCCGCAATAAAGAAGATCACATCAAGGACTTGAAAACGATGTTCGATCTCATGAGGAGTCATCAATTGAAGATGAACCCCACTAAATCATTCCTTGGAATGACCAGCGGAAAATTCCTGGGATTCGTCGTCACCCCTAAAGGTATCCATATCGATCCCGATAAGGTGAAGGCGATACATGAACTGCAACCTCCTAGAAACCTAA
>NW_017976954.1:0-973 GCF_001876935.1 Asparagus officinalis
ATAGTCGACTAATTAGGATAGTAGTCGACTACTCATGTATATAACTCAAATACAAGTTTCTGTCTGTTTGCAGTATAGTCGACTACTGAAGTAAATGTTAGTTTTCAAGTTTCTGTCAAATTACAGTATAGTCGACTAATGATCATTATAGTCGACTACTGAGAACATTTTCCGAAAACACAGAGTCTGTCTGAACTCAGTGTAGTCGACTAATGACTACAGTAGTCGACTACAAGAGACAGTTTTTTAGTTTTCAAAATTTGAATATCTGACAGTTTTTGGCCGTTTTTAAATGTTTTTAAACTTTAAAAACTTGTCTTTTCAAGGGCTATATATAGGTTATTTGTTCAGAAAAATTGTACATGCATACATACCCATAAGCTTTGATCTTTGTGCAATTTTTCAAGTGAAAAACATTCTGATTTTCTGAAAAAGAAGAGTTTCTGAAATTGCCTATATACTTTCATCAAAAACAAATCAATTAGGCAATTTTACAGAGATTAAAAGAATCCTAAGCCACTGCTGCACATTATTACACATTCAAGGCTTATAGGATCATTGTGTTCTTCTTCAACAAGTTTTCTCTCGGTTGTGAGAGGGTTAGTCTCTTGGGTTAGAGATTGGTGTTCAAATTGGTAAGGAGTTTGTCAATTGGTGTTGCAATTTGCAGGGACTTGCAAATTGGTCAGGTTTGCGTTTGATTTTGTAAGTTTATTCAAAATCATAGTGAAAACTCTCAAGCGGGATTTGCTTGGGGACTGGATGTACACCGGTTTGGTGGAACCAGTATAAAATCCTTATGTTTGTGTTTGCAAATTTCTGAGATTGCCATTTTTCTTTGCAATTTATTATCTACTTTGTAATAATTTTAAGAGAACACTATTCACCCCCCCCTCTAGTGTTATAGTGTATCTATTTCAGATCCTACATTTGGTATCAGAGCAAGGTGAAAGATGGCATCGTCAAATACATC
>NW_017976955.1:0-973 GCF_001876935.1 Asparagus officinalis
TTGAAAAAGTTTAAAATTTTTAAAGCTAGCAAATGCCAAAAACATCCTAATAGATTCCAACCTTGCAACTGGTGCAAAGGTTTCTTCATAGTCTATGCCCTCCTCTTGATTGTATCCTTGGGCAACCAAACGAGCTTTATTTCTAGTTACAATGCCATGTTCATCAAGTTTGTTTCTAAAAACCCATTTTGTACCAATAACACTAGCATTGTTCGGTCTAGGAACTAACTTCCAAACTTCATTTCTTTTAAAATTGTTTAATTCTTCATGCATAGCCAAAACCCAAAACTCATCATTTAAAGCATCATTAATCTTTTTAGGTTCTAGTTGAGATAGAAATGCAACATTACCACATTCACTCAAGGCTTTTGAGCGAGTTATAACTCCTTTTGAAGGGCTCCCAATGATTTGTTCCTTTGGATGGTTTGATGTGAATTTCCAAGCTTTAGGAGGTTCAACTTGTTCTTGAGCATTGGAGCTATCTACATCCTTTTGAGCTTCTATAGAGGGAGTATCATTGATTTGCAACAAGTCCAATCCTCCCTCAATATCATCATCATCATCTTTCCTAGGCAACACAACTTGAGAGCCAACATTAGTCTCATCAAAAGTAACGTTTATAGACTCTTCAACAACGAGGCTTCGTTTATTGAAGACCCTATAAGCCTTACTTCGAGGTGCATAACCCAAGAAAATACCAACATCAATTTTGGAATCGAATTTATCATGGTGATCTTTTGTATTTAAGATAAAACATTTGCAACCAAAGACACGAAAATAACCAATGAAAGGAGTTTTTCCATAATAAAGTTCATAAGGAGTTTTCTTAAGCTTTGGTCTAATCAAAACACGATTTAAAACATGGCAAGCTGTATTGACGGCTTTCGTCCAAAAGTATTTTGGTAAATCAAATGAATTTAACATAGTACGTGCCATCTCTTGTATGGTACGATTTTTCCGTTCAACAACACCA
>NW_017976956.1:0-973 GCF_001876935.1 Asparagus officinalis
CTCTTGATAGCTCCTAGCCGGAGTCGAGATTTCCGTCGGGCAATTCTTGAATTGACTTTTCCTTCTGAGAAAAAGTCGAGTTTTGATTTACTCAAATGCCACTTAGACTTTCTTTTATCAGCCACGTTGATGGTGACTTCAGGGAATTCATCATCTTGGACAGCTGATCTTCTTTTGCGGAAATGTCTCGGCTTAGGTTTCGATACTACAGAGACTTTTCGTGGGATGACTTCTCGTTTAAAACAGTCACATTCTAATAATGCTGTTTTAACGAGTCGCGCACAGGAACAACGAGAGTTTATCTCTCGAATAACTCTCTTTCGAAAATTATTCACAACCTCAACTTGATGATACGATTCATCGGTATGATTGCCAAAAAATCGTATCGTCTGTTGGCATGATCTCCCAGGTATGACGATATCATTTGGTGAATGCGTCTTCTTCTGGGGGTATAAAACCTTGTTGGCATTCTCAGGACAATTTATTTTTGTCTTTGAGCGATCCAAGGTTATGTTGGGAGTCGCACGTCTAAAACCACCCATTTGCGGGTATGGGGTCTTAACGGGCTCCGAATGCTGATTTTGCATAAGTCCAGACTTTGGAATCCAAACTTGACGAAGTTTTGGTGATTCTTGGTCACCGTTTCCTTCCTCCTTTCTCGTCTTTGTTGTGAGAGAGCACGAATAAGAGCAGCGTTTGCACGACGTTTTCGTATACGCTCTTTGAGGGTTGAACGAGTCCTTTTGACAATAGTCCATTCCTCCGTCGTTATTTTAACAGAGATAGGAGTGATTGGTTGTTGAGACAACTGAACTACTCGATGTCTCCTCGACTTTAGGTCCACATGATAACGAACCCCGTCGGTTTGTTCCAAGGCTTTAGCCATTTGGCGAGCACGGCGTTAGCGTTGTCTCTGACGAGCTCTTTTCGTCAATGCCGGCGGGCTTTGATTCGATGACTCTTTAACTAGATA
>NW_017976957.1:0-972 GCF_001876935.1 Asparagus officinalis
AGAATGGGGAACTGATGAAACCCTGTCATCGCACTGTTCCCATTGCATTGTTTTTTCAAAAAGACTCTCAAAAAACTCCCAAGCTTCATCAGCATTTTTCCTCATAAAATCCCCGTGACACATTGATTCTAAGGAAATTTTTGCAGAATAATCTAATCCCTCATAAATTATTTGGCACAATCGCCATTTCTCTAAACCGTGATGAGGACATTGGATGAGAAGATCTTTAAATCGGTCAAAATACTTCCAAAAAGGTTCTCCCGAGATAATTTTACGGTCAAAATACTTCCAAAAAGGTTCTCCCGAGATAATTTTAAAGTTTTGAATGCTGTTCCTAAGCTTTTCCGTTTTATGAATAGGAAAAAATTTCTTAAGAAAAACGGTGACAAATTCATCCCAAGTTGAGATGGAATTTGTTGGTAAGCTGTACAGCCATTTTTTAGCTTTATCCTTAAGAGCAAATGGAATAAATCTAAGCTTAACCGCATCTTCATTTAATTCTCTCATTTTAATCATAATACACACTTCCTCAAATTCCGAAATAAAAATATATGCGTCTTCTGTTTCATTACCAAGGAATTTGGGAAGCATGTTTATGTATTGCGGTCTAAGCTCAAAACTTATTCCATTTGTTTCGGGGAGCCTAATGCATGAGGGGATTGCATTCCTAATGGGATAGCACATATCATGAAGAACGGGTGGATTAGGATGCTCCATTTCTATGATTGGTTCAAAGCGAATTAATCGATGTGTATTATCCATAATCCACTGTTGCATACACCAAAATATTTCTTTTTATTTATTTTTATTTTTTTTTTCTTAAAGAAAAGAAAGAAAAGTAGTTTTTTTTTGTGAGAAGATAAAGAAAAAGAAAAATCCTAACTGAAACAAATCAAAACAATTACTTTTCAATCAACTCAAATTCTAGGGTTTAGCCTAACTCAACTAGACCAGCTCCTAACCAAAAACTCC
>NW_017976958.1:0-972 GCF_001876935.1 Asparagus officinalis
GCTTCAAGTTCATATGGAGCATCATGCACACGGACACTAGGCGATAGCCCTAGTGAGGTTTGCGAGTTCGAATCTATTAATGATTTACCTAATGTGAACTTACTTGTGCTAGTAAAAAATTGTTGCATGCCTTTAACAAATTGCATAAAGATTTTGTTGATTTACAATGCAAGCATGATAATTTAAAATCCGATCATGAGAAGCTAGTGTCCAAATTTGACGTCATTGAAAATAAAAATACTATGCTTAAAGAAAGCAATGACTTATTAAATTTGGAAAATAAAAATTTGATCTAATCTATTGCTAGCCTATCTCATGCTAAGATTGATGCCATGTTAGAAGTAGAGAACATAAAGAATGATACAGCTTCTTTTATAAATAACTATTTATGTTCTACTTCTAAAAATGCATATGTACCTAAAAATGAAGATTTGAATCTTATGAAAAATAGTATTTCATCCTTAGATTCAACTTTGAAAATATGCATTAATAATCATAAGAGGCTTATGGACATGTGTGCCAAGACTAAGTCAAAATCATCCACTCATTATACACACATGTATAGCAAAACTTATAAGTGTTCTATTTGCGGCCGTCAAGGTCATTTAGCTAAGTTTTGTTATGATGCACACAAACATAAGAATTCTAATGCTCCTTGTGCATCTCATGTAGCTTCTTCATCTTGTACACTTACACATTCACATGCTTATTCTCACAAAGTTCATTATAAGCATGCTAGTGTGTTCAAGTGTGATCATTGTGGTCGTTTTGGTCATTTGGTAGAATATTGTTTTGATTTGAAAAGAAAATCACGTTTGCCAAATGTATCTAGTAGACCACATATTTTAAAATGTGATGTTTGTGTTAGGATTGGACATCTTGCTAAATTTTGTTTTGATTTGTAAAATGCTTCAAATTTACAATTTGCTCCAAAAAGACCACCTTTGTTTAATAATGTTTCTCATTTGCAAA
>NW_017976959.1:0-972 GCF_001876935.1 Asparagus officinalis
GGCTTCAGGCGGAGATCCTGAAGGTTATGAAGACTTTTCTGAGCGAGGTTTGCTATTCATCTTTTCCTTTCCATCTTCTAGAAATGTTGAAGCTGACTATGGTTTGATGTTTCAGGGACCACAGTTGACCAGGATGAAGAGTTCCGTCCCCATCCCCAGGCGAGACCTTCGATTATTGTCCCTGCTGCTAGGCGGAAGAGATTAGCCCGCAAGCCGCATGCAGCTTCCCGAGAATCTGATATGGACTTGGCTGGGGATGATCCTGCTAGATTTTTAGGCTCATGCTTTCCCATTCCATGCAGGAGAGCGCGAGGAAGGGGAGATGAGTTTTGATCCTGCTCCTCATGAGTTTGTATCTTCTGGTGAGCCTGACTCACCTTACCAGGTAGAAAAACCTGCAGAAGCTGCCGACTTTAGGGAGGATAGTAATGTAGGACCGGATTCCGCAGATCCAGGTACATCTACTATTGACAATGTATCTTTTAGATGGTATACAAAAAAAAATTGTGCATCCTCTAATCATCTCTGTACACCTTGCTTCTTCAGATAACCTGAAAGAGGCATACGAGGATTTTGGGAATAAAGAGGCTAACGCATCCATAAGGGGTAACTCATTTCTGTTGGTTGTAGTCTCTTTATTCTTCTTTGGTACTTATATTCTTTTACATCAGATTTCTCCATTGATGATTTTGACGAGGAAGACTTGATCGCGGACACTCCTACACTCCACTTCATGTATAGCTCTCCTCAGTTTGATGGCCAGTTACCTGGAGACATATTTTCCGAGCCCACATTCAATAAGAATCTTGAGGATGATTCTTTCGAAGGTATATGTCTTCTCCCAAATTGATTATAGGACTAGCCATTGCAGCTATAATGTGATGCCTCTGAGAATTCTGACTCGTATTTAACAGGAGTTTTTGTCGAGACCAATCCTGTTGAGCCGGCTGTGGGACCAACTACACCAGTCGA
>NW_017976960.1:0-972 GCF_001876935.1 Asparagus officinalis
CATGTCCAAAAGACGACTTTCCTCTCCCAATCACAGATGTCATTATCGACAATACATGCGGATTTGAGAAAATGTCTTTTATGGATGGTTTCTCAGGGTATAACCAAATCAAGATGCACCCAGATAATGAGAAGCATACAGCGTTCAGAACGCCTCTCGGTGTCTTTTGCTACACGGTGATGCCATTCGGTCTGAAGAATGCAGGTGCCACATACCAGCGAGCAATGACTAAGATTTTCCAAGAACATCTCAGGAAGACGGTCGAATGCTACGTAGATGATTTGGTTGTGAAAAGCCGCAACAAAGAAGATCACATCAAGGACTTGAAGACGATGTTCGATCTCATGAGGAGTCATCAATTGAAGATGAACCCCACTAAATCATTCCTTGGAATGTCCAGCGGAAAATTCTTTGGGTTCGTCGTCACCACCAAAGGTATACATATCGATCCCGATAAGGTGAAAGCGATACATGAACTGCAACCTCCTAGAAACCTAAGAGAGCTCAGAGGATTGCAAGGGCGTTTAGCTTACATCCGGCGGTTCATCTCAAATCTCTCTGGGAAGTGCCAACCGTTCTCTAAGCTAAACAAGAAAGGGGTGTCATTTATCTGGGATGATGCTTGCCAAAAAGCATTCGAAGATATCAAAACGTATCTGGCGAACCCTCGTTGCACCAAAATCAGGTAAACCGTTCTTGATTTATCTCAAGGCGATGAACCACTCGATAAGTGCCTTACTAGCACAAGACGATGATAATGGTCACGAAAAGGCAGTCTATTACCTAAGTCGGACCTTGATAGGCGCGGAGTCTCGATATCCAATGTTTGAGAAGGAATGCCTCGCATTGGTATTCGCAATGCAAAAGATGCGGCATTACTTGGTGGTACAAACGATTTACGTCATTTCCAACGTGAATCCAATACGGGTATTTATGACGCAACCGGCCTCTATGAATTGGCGGTTAGCGAAG
>NW_017976961.1:0-972 GCF_001876935.1 Asparagus officinalis
CAAATTGGGCGGGATAAAATTAATTTAGAGGTGAGTTCATTGCTCACTAGTATTTATTATATTTGATTAACCTTGTGCCCGAGAGAATTATTTTATTATTTCCATGTATATAAAATGACATGTGATTTGACACAAACTCTGGTAATCTATCACAATAATATGATTTTGATGTTGTATGAGACATTAAAAGTAAATTTGATTTTATATAAAATGTGTTAAAATGATTTTTATTCTCATGTGATCTCAAATAAATGTGAATATTGCTTTATTCAAAAGCTATTAAAGAAAGAAGTGTTTTAAATGTGTTTCAACGATTTAATGGATTCAAGAATTTTTCCTAACTTGGCATTTGAAATAATAAACAAATAAAAGTGAATTCCGTAAACTGTTATAATTAAGATGATGAGTTGTACACTCGTTCACTTGATTCAAAAGTGTTTATGATTCTGATAAGTAATCTGGTTTTTATTTGACAAGTGATTCTCGGTGTTTTCAAAACCCTCAGAAAGTCTACTATAAGAGTGTTCTGTTTGTGCCTGCCATATGGTGAATGCACATTTATCTGGCCCTTTTGGGTATCTCTGAATTTGTTGTAGCCCTTATAAGAACTTCTAATTTGGTCGGCGGCCTATGACAACGTTATGTGTACTCTATTTTCGAAAATTATCTGTTTTGTGATGTGTTTACGCAATCTCATCCTAAGGGCTATAATTTGTAGCCTTAGTGTGAAAATTATCTGTTTTGTGATGTGTTTACGCAATCTCATCCTAAGGGCTATAATTTGTAGCCTTAGTGTGACCTATGAGGTGATATTTGATTGTCAATTTGAGTATAATCTTTTGGTTTTACGCAGGTTTTTATAATCCACTATTTTTCTTAGTATTTATCCTGATTGCAAAAATTTTGACTTAGGAATCTAGAACAATATATTTGTTTTGCATATAAGAAAGAATTTTCAATTTTTGCATTCTT
>NW_017976962.1:0-972 GCF_001876935.1 Asparagus officinalis
AGTAACCAACGTCCAGAGACATTTCCGGTCGACCGGTCCGGTCGACCGGATTACTGTAGCAGTATGCAGTGATTTTGTAAAATCAATTTAAAATAGTAAATGAACTCCAAAAATTATTAAATTTTGTGAAAATGTTCTAGACATGTAGAAAAACATGTCAGAGAAAGAATTTCGGAAAAATCTTTTCCCAGTTGAGAGAAATAAATGTTTTAACACAACAATACAGTTTCTGAAAATCTGCTGTGATACACGATTTTGTAAAATCAATTAGGCACAGTAAATCAACTTCAAAAATAGTAAAATTTTGAAGAAAGTTTCTAAACATGTAGATAAACATGTCAAAGAAAGAATTTCTTGAATATCATTTTCCATTTATGAAAACTCATCTATTTTGTAAAACATGCACGAACATGCACGAATGAAAATTATGATTTTGTAAATTCCATTAAAAATAACAAATCAATTCTAAACTTGATGAAACTTTGAAAAATATTTGTAAACATGAAAACAAACATGTTATAAAAAGAATTTCTCAATTTGCATTTATAATTTGTGAAAAACACTGTATTCTGCAAAAGCACTAAAAGACGTATATATGAAAAACATGTGATTGTTATTTTTGACTCAAAACAAGTTTTGAAAACTTATGGAATATTTATATGGACATAATAAAAGTTGTTTATGATGTAAATATAGTCCAAAACTTATTTTGCATAAAAACACTTATAGTTACGAAAATCACAAATATATATGTGTGTGTATGTTTGAGCTTATAGAATTAACACACATAATATAAACCTATACTAAATATACCCAAGCTTGATGAAGGTCTTCAATGAGCATGACTTGGTAAACTTTGCGGAAGAAGCTTGTAATTGGATCTTTAACTTGAATTAATGTTGATTCACTCCATAAATCCGCCAACCTCCATTTGATATGATCGTTAAGGCTCGATTCCATCCATCCTCCAAC
>NW_017976963.1:0-971 GCF_001876935.1 Asparagus officinalis
TTTCAAGTCGGGCATCCGTAACCAATGTCCTAAGAGTGTCGGAAGAAGCTTGGGTAATTAATTCTACGCAACTCTTCTCCCTAACTTGGAAAACTGGGAGTTCTTGGCGCGAGCTGAAGGCCATGTTCATGTCCGCACCACCTTCATGCCCAAAATGGTGGCGAAAAAGAAGGGGTTCGTTGGTATGATGCACTGCAAAAAGAGGAAAAGAGTTAGACAACTCGAAATTAAAGCTCAGACGCGAAGGTTGAACCTCGCGTCAAACAAGCTCAGACGCGAAGGTCGAACCTCGCGTCAAACAAGCTCAGACGCGAAGGTTGAACCTCGCGTCAAACAAGCTCAGACGCGAAGGTCGAACCTCGCGTCAAACAAGCTCAGACGCGAAGGTCGAACCCCGCGTCAGACAAGCTCAGACGCGAAGGTCCAACCCCGCGTCAGAAAGTTCAGACGCGTAGGTTGACCCTCGCGTCAAAAATCTCAGACGCGCAGGTCGACCCCCGCGTCAAGAAAGATGAAACGACGGAGTCCAGCCCCGCGTTATTGAAACGAGTTTCCTCGTTGATCTCAAGATCAGAACTTGCCGAAGCAAGTTTAATGACCACGGAGGTCGTACTCACCACCAATCAAAGGGAGTTGAGGCGGCAAGCTCGGCACAAACCGACGAACCAACAAGGCGACGAGATCGACGAATCGCACGGAAGCGACGGAATGAATCCACCCGCGTGCAGAATCAAGCTAATGAGTTGAGGAATCAACGAGTCATCCAACCGAGAGCGGACTCGGACGAATCACGATCGAATCAAGATCAGTTTCGGACTCGAACTCAGAAGCGGATTTACTGCCAAAACAGGAATCCAAATTACTGCCAAATCAGGAATCCAAATTACTGCCAAATCAGATACTCAAATCAGAGTCTCAGGTCAACCGAAACACGGACAAACGAGACAACGGAAAACGACTCGAAAAAGTCG
>NW_017976964.1:0-971 GCF_001876935.1 Asparagus officinalis
CGACAGATTGTTGCGGCACATCTCGATCAGTGTCGCCTCGGAAACTTGGTCCCGACAGTGGACTGATCGTTTTCGAAATCTCTTCACGAAGTCGTTAACTGACTCCGACTTCCGCTGTTTCTCAGCGAGGAGAGTGGCCATTGACACTTCCGTGTCATCGTCGAAGAAGCGGGCGAGGAAAAGCTTTTCAACGTCGGCCCATGCCTTGATGGAGCCGGGCTCCAGTTTGTGGAACCATTCAAAGGCCACCCCCTTGAGGGTACCTATGAATAGTCGAGTGAGAATGACGTCGTTCCCGGTGAGGAATCCGGTCTGCGCCATGAAGTAATAGATGTGTTGCGAGGGTGACCCCTTGCCATCGAACTGCACTAAACTGATCGGCTTGAACTTCGCTGGGTATGGGACCGTGTCCCATTCGATAGGGTAGGGACGTACCACCCCCAGCTTGTTCATGTTTTGCTGAAGCTTCAGCGCGTTCAGTTGGTCCTGGAACTCGTCGAATCTTTTGTCACGGGTGCTATCCGCGGTGTGCGACGTTCCTATCGATGTTTTGGAGGAGTAATCGGACTGTCGATCATCCTCCGTCCCAGCCGCTGGACGGTGAGGTGGTACCCACTCCTTATCCCTAGTCTGCCGGGGCAAGGGACGTTGGGTCCTCTTCTTCTTCTTCTTGTTCAGCAGTTGCTCCATCATCTCTCTCAGAGAGTCGATGGTCGCCTGCTGTTCCTCCAGTTTTTGGGCCATTGTTTGCTCGGTATCGAGTGCGGTCATGTGTACTCTCGCCTGCGCATCTTGACTTGAGCGCGAGGTTTGAGATATGGCCGCTGCCGAATGACCTTCGTCTTCGCCGTAGGAGGGAGGTACTAGGGTAGAATAGTCAAACCCGATACTTACTCCCCTGTGACTACGGGTTCGCTGGAATATGCCTTCCTGTCGGCGTCGAGCGGACCGGGTGTTAGGTCTTAAGACGG
>NW_017976965.1:0-971 GCF_001876935.1 Asparagus officinalis
GTTGGTCTCGTGACTTGAGCATCCAACGACATTCAAAACCCTAGGGTCAACGCCGGTCAACGCGTAACCTAGGTCAACGCTAGTCAACGTGTCGCGATCAAAAAGTCAACGTACGACGTTCAAAACCCTAAGGTCAACGCCGGTCAATGCGTAACCCTAGGTCAACGCCAGTCAACGCGTTGCGATCAAAAAAAGTCAACAACGACATTCAAAACCCTAAGGTCAACGCCAGACAACGCGTAACCCTAGGTCAACGCCAGCCAACGCGTTGCGATCAAAAAGTCAACGTACGATGTTCAAAACCCTAAGGTCAACACGTAACCCTAGGTCAACGCCTATCAATGCGTTGCAATGAAAGAATCAATACTCCAATAAGGTCTACAAGTATAAACTATTTCCTATTTTTGGTTGAGAAGTTTCTGGAGAATATTTTCCTAAAAATATTCTTAAGGATAACTCAACAACACTACGCCGGACAACACGTCGCAAATGAGAACTCAGAGCTAACAATCGATGGTCCGTTCTATGTTGAACCAACAAACATGAGCTAAAGATCAGAAAATCAGGAATCGACTTCATGTTTAAAATTCCGACAACGGTCAGACAATAAATGCAGCACCGGAGCCCTTACAGACATTCGACAAAGCACCGAATAGCCTGAAGGATTGAAGGAATCAAGAACAGAAGCCATTCCAAGGTCCCGTTACACCGACTGAAGGTTGGGACAATCATATCTAAAGTATTCCAGACTCTTCTATAAAAGAACGAGGCTGAAATACTTTGGAGGGGATATATGTAGGCGTATAAAACTTCCTATAGGTCCCTGAACACAGCTCGGTACGGTGATTCAACAAATCAACGAACCATCGGGCGATGTATCTAAGCGTAATCGTTAGACCGCAACATCGAAGCTAAGTGAGATGTGACGAAGCAGATTAACAAGGATGCGAGGCTAACGAACCGCACGCAAA
>NW_017976966.1:0-971 GCF_001876935.1 Asparagus officinalis
GCGCCGCGCATTATCGGCGCAAGTACGGGCCAAAGCTGAAGAAGCCCGTAGAAGACTGCAAAAGGAGGTAACTAAGAAGCCGCCACCAACCCGCCAAGTTTGGAGGCCGAAGTCTTCTAAGCAAGGTCAAACTTCGGCGAGTCAACCAAAGTCGCCGTTAATTCCTATGGCCATTCCGGGAGATCATGCAGAATCATCCCGAAGGAGGAAGCCAGTTTTGGAGCGCCTCGGTCCACTTCCCAAAGAACGAGGCAAAACTCCAGTTCAAGAACGGTTGGGGCCAATGAAGAAGTCCCAAACAATTCAACATGTTGGGGGTCGCCGCAACCCTCAACATTTGGAGAAAATCGTGGTACCCAAGCGCACAACTTTGCGCATCGAAGTGCAGCAGCCCGCTGAAGATTCACACCCACAAAGGCGTGTTTCGAGGCGTGTGACTCTGGAGAGTTCAAAGAAGGAAATTCAGTCTCAGAAGGAAACGTTGTTGTCAGATGACGATGACGTTATACCTGGGAGATCGTGCCAACACACGATAGGTTGCTCCGACTTTCAAACGGACAAGCTGTACTATTGTGCTGGAGGTACGAGCAAATCCAGAAAGAGGAGTCCTCAAAGATTAGAGACTCAATGTCCTTGCTCAAAACTCATTCGGGCGGTATTATCTGAGTGCGACTGCACCAAAATGTTTCCCGAAAGAGTTTCCGTGTTCCAAAGACTCAGCATGGAAGCGCCAAAGCCAAGGACTAGACGTTTCCGAAGAAGAGGAACAATGGTCAAAGATGGTGAACATTCAAGGGTCACCACCAACATGACCAGCAAGGGGACATCGGCACGGGATGATTTCGAGTCGATTTTGAAAGCCTCCCGGCCTAGAACCCGGCTGCAGTCCGGAACCATCGAGAGAGCAACCTATGGTAGGGTTCGAACAAGACGCCCTTCAGAAGATGAAGAATCTGATGCTGGCTCCGCAG
>NW_017976967.1:0-971 GCF_001876935.1 Asparagus officinalis
GCCTTATAAAGGGTGAGACGATTTGGCCATATTGTGCATTCATAAGATAGGGTATATCGACAATATATCACTGCCATATAAGGCACAATGCAGCGTCAAAACGCCCCCTTTATTTTGAGATATGGTTTTGACCAAGCAAAACACAACGTGGAGTAAAAAGGACCAATTTGCAAATTTCCAAGAAAAAATGGACTAATTTGTAAATTTCCAAAAAAATAGCTCACCGGCATAAGAGGGAGGCGCGCCATCAGCCGACGTGGTAGAGGATTGACCCCTCGCAATACGAGACATGGTAATCTGCAAAATAAATTAAGGGATCAGATCCAGAAAAAAAAGTTCCTCTTTTTATTGCAATTCCACCCCCTGAAAGAGGAGCTCGAGGTGCCAAATCATAATCATAACCCTCATATGCAACCTCATAAATTCATGTACTAAATTAAACATAAAAAAATGCCAAAATTATGGAGAATTTACCTGAGGGAAAACTCGAAGATCCGACAAAAATCAAAGCTTGAAAGAGGCTCAGACCACGTGCTCGAGGGGCCTGAGAGAAATTTTTATTTAGAGATTTTTGAGGGATTTTTCAGTCTAAGATCTAAGGGAATGATGGATCTAGGGTATTTATAAAGATTTGAGGGAAAGAGAATGCAAGAGGGAAGAGGAATCCAAGAAGGAGGAGTAAAAGGGGGCCGGCCCTAGAGGAGGAAAAAGGGAGGAAAAAGAACCCTCTTTTATAATGTTGAACCAAGCCTAGTTGAACCGGACCAGACCTGGTTTGAACCAGAATTCAAATTGAAGCTGAATCGAGCATCAAAACAACTTCAAATCGACCGAGGGTTCAGTCCTTGGTTTATTCTTGCCTTTTTGGCTCATTATCAGGCCGGTTCAGCTCATTCGAGCATAGAAATTACTCCAATAAGGTATACGAGTATAAACTATTCCCTATTTGTTTGTTGAGAAGTTCCTGGAGG
>NW_017976968.1:0-970 GCF_001876935.1 Asparagus officinalis
TTAGTTTTTTTTCTCTTTATTTTACAATTTTAGTGCATTTTTGTCATTTTTTTCTTTTCCTTAAAAAAATTATAAATATATCGTCACGTGCCAAATTGATAGAGTTATGTAATAATTGATTTATTTGATACATTTGAAATTTTCTAATCCCTAGTTGGTTATTTACTTAAGTTCATCTTTTATGATAACTTTAAATAAATTTCTTAAGAAATGATTTTCAAAGTAGTATACTGTACTTAAGCCTTAACTTATTTTTATTTAAAATAATGAAATTTTTGCATTCTTAACTTAGAGTTGAAAATAATTTTTTTCAAAGTGTCTTGATTTACATATTTTCAAAATATATATACATATACAAAAAAAATTGCAAAAGAAGAGTGCGAAAAATGGGCACCAAAAAGAAAAAAAATAATACTCTTGAATTCTAGGTGATTCTATCTTATAAAGCCTAAGCTGACCGAGTAATTAAGCCCAAGGAGTATTTCCATACTTAATGACCTAAGCCCATTTGGGTTGGGATCCATTGGCCCAAAACTCGTTAAATGGTCACTTAGAACGTTAAAGTAGAAAAAAAAAATCACCAAGGAAGAAAGAGTTAAAAAAAACTAATAAATGTTTTATAGTTGTATATATGGTCTTGGAAAATATTTTAAATCAAGCAACTTGAAAATTATTTAAAACAAAGAGTTAGCATGTTCTTTTCAAAACTTTTAAATTAAATTTCTAAGTTTGGATTGGTTTTGTATTGCTACAATGAGAAGATTTTCTTAAAAATATACCTTAGAGTTATATATACAAATGTTTTCTTGAGTGATAACTGGCTCCAATTAGATTATCTAAAAGTTATCAAGTAAATTTAGTTATTTACCGACTTCTTTAATTTGGCAAGTTGACCGAATTATGTGGGTATATTCACTGTAAACCCTCACGAGACTACAACTCGTCCACTAGGGTAACCTAGGGGTTTAAA
>NW_017976969.1:0-970 GCF_001876935.1 Asparagus officinalis
GGGATCTCCACCCCCAGAATCCGAAAAGATGAAACTAGGAGTGGGACCTCCACTCCGAGAATCGAAAAAAATTTTGATAATCCTAACTGTCAGAAGATTTGATTACCGAACTAAAGGCGAATTTCTCGTTTATCGAGAGTGGATTGTTGTTTTGGTCTTAACTGTAGGAAGGTTTGACCAAGCAGGAGTTTGAGGTGATCCTAACTGTAGGAAGGTTTGATCACTTGATTTGAAGGTGGACCTCTCGTTCATTGGAGGAATCGAGAGGGGATTTTGACTGTGGTCCTAACTGTAAGAAGGTTTGACCAATTGGGTGTTTTGAGACAATCCTAACTGTAGGAAGGTTTGATCGCTCAATTTGTGGACCTCTCGTTCATTGGGGGAATCGAGAGGGGATTTTGACTGTGGTCCTAACTGTAAGAAGGTTTGACCAAGTGGGTGTTTTGAGACAATCCTAACTGTAGGAAGGTTTGATCGCTCAATTTGTGGACCTCTCGTTCATTGGGGGAATCGAGAGGGGATTTTGACTGTGGTCCTAACTGTAAGAAGGTTTGACCAAGTGGGTACTTTACGTCCAGACTCTAACAGAGAGAGTGTTGAGTGCATAGACATGGTGAGAATGGGAGTTCTTATTCATTACATTGCTGTGGTTTTGGGAACTTCCCGTTACATAAATCGTCCACCCCCAGTTTCGTCTGCGGAACTGGTTCGGACATTATTATCAGTTACCTAACCGGGTTATCCTTAAGAATATTAGCTTAATATTCTCCAGGAACTTCCCGTCAAAAGTGGGGAAACAGTTTAGACTCATATACCTATTGGAGTATCAGGGAGTAGTTTAACCTCTTGTACCTGTTGGAGGATTGAGAAACAGTTTATACTCGTATACTCTTTGGAGTTATGCCGTTCTTATTTGGCTTACCTTAGCGTTATGACGCCGGCTTCAACCAAGGTCTGAATGCTATTCTTG
>NW_017976970.1:0-970 GCF_001876935.1 Asparagus officinalis
TTTTTTCAACTCCCCTATTGGAAAGAGTTAAGAATACGTCACAACTTGGACGTTATGCACATTGAAAAATATATTTGTGATAATCTTTTGTCCACACTGTTGCAAGATGCTAATAAATCAAAGGAGGATCTGCGAGCTGGTCAAGATCTAACTGCTTTGAACAATAGAGAGGAACTGCAGCCAAAATTTATCGGAAATGACAGATTAGAATTGTCTACGTCTCGTATTACGATGTCGAAAGTTGAGATGCAAATATTTTGTCAAGTCCTCAAATCAATAAAGTTACCAGAGGGTTACTCCGCAAACATATCGAACAATGTTCAGGTGCAAGAAAGGAAAATATTAGGACTTAAAACTCATTGTTGTATTTCATATTTGCTAGGATAACGTATTAATTAATTTTAATTGGCATTTAATCGGATTAGATTAGCATAAGACCCTAATCACCCCCCCCTCTAGGGTCTAACACTTTGTTCTAAAGTTATAGACGAGCGTGACTTTGAGAAACTTGGAGAAATTATTTCAGAAACAATGTGTGAAATGGAGATGCTCTTTCCTCCATCTTTTTTCACAATAATGGTTCATCTTACACAACATCTCGCGGAGGAGGCTGCAATAGCAGGACCAGTCCATTATCGTTGGATGTATCCAATAGAGAGGTTAGTATTTAGATACTTTTAATCGTTACCTATCAATATTTATATCTATTAAATGTCAATATCGAACAATGCATATCTGATTAATTATCATTTTTAGATATTTGGGTTCAATGAAGCGCCAATTGCGTAATAGAGCTCGACCAGAAGGTTCAATAGCTGAAAGTTACGTGAGAACCGAGTGTCTCTTATTTGCCTCTCGTTATATGAGAGGAGAACAAACTGAAATTCAAGCACCTGTTGACAATAAGGATAACACAGTTCTCTATCCTCGCGGGTTGAACAAAAATTATTCTAACATATTGCTAGATCAA
>NW_017976971.1:0-970 GCF_001876935.1 Asparagus officinalis
CCACTATAAGGAATATTTTTGAGACGGGAACAGCAACATTCTTTGAGGATGTTGAGTTTGGGGGGAAAAATAAGGTTAGAGACATTGCTTTTGAGGAGGAATCAGACTCAGATCCAATCCATACAGTTACTTCTGATAATATTCAGGTTCCTATACCTGTTGTTGCTCAAGAAGTAAATCCGGAACCTCAAGATGACAATGTTGAACAACTCCCTGTTCCAGAAGAACAAACTCAACAACCTCAAGAACCAGTGCCATTAAGGAGATCCACGAGAGAAAGGAGAAATGCTATTCCGGATGATTATATTGTATTTCTCCAAGAACATGAGGAAAGTAGTGGAATGTTAGAAGATGATCCAATCAACTTCTCTCAGGCCATGAAAAGTTCTAACTCTCAACAGTGGATTGATGCCATGAATGAAGAGTACAAGTCTATGCAAGACAATAAGGTTTGGGAACTTGTCCCATTACCAGAAGGTGCAAAACCAATTGGTTGTAAATGGATTTTTAAAACCAAGCGGGATGCAAACGGTAATGTGGAGAGGTATAAGGCGCGTCTTGTGGCTAAAGGCTATACTCAAAAGGAAGGCATTGATTATACAGAGACTTTCTCTCCAGTTTCATCGAAAGACTCTTTCAGAATAATCATGGCACTTGTTGCTCATTATGATCTTGAGTTACATCAGATGGATGTTAAGACTGCATTTCTCAATGGAGACATTGATGAGATGATCTATATGGTGCAACCAGAAAACTTTGTGTCGGGAGACTCAAAGAATATGGTCTGCAAATTAAGGAAATCCATCTATGGACTCAAGCAAGCTCCTCTGTCGGGAGACTCAAAGAATATGGTCTGCAAATTAAGGAAATCCATCTATGGACTCAAGCAAGCTCCTCAATGTCATAAGTTTCAACAAATAGTTATCTCATTCGGTTTTGAGATGAACATTGTTGATGACTGTGTATATCA
>NW_017976972.1:0-970 GCF_001876935.1 Asparagus officinalis
GAATATGTGTGCCAAGTCTAAGTCATCATCCACTCATTATGCACACATGTATAGCAAAACTTATAAGTGCTCTATTTACGGCCGTAAAGGCCATTTAGCTAAGTTTTGCTATGATGCACACAAACATAAGAATTCTAATGCTCCTTGTGCATCTCATGTAGCTTCTTCATCTTGTACACTTACACATTCACATGCTCATTCTCACAAAGTTCATCATAAGCATGCTAGTGTGTTCAAGTGTGATCATTGTGGTCGTTTTGGTCATTTGACCAAATATTGTTTTGATTTAAAAAGAAAATCTCATTTGACAAATGTTTCCAATAGACCACATGTTTTTAAATGTGATGTTTGTGATAGATATGGCCACTTAGGAAAGTTTTGTTTTGATAATGTTTCACATTTGCAAAATAATCTTAAAAGATCATCTATGGTTGCAAATGTTTCTCGTGCACGAGCTAATGGTCCACAAAAACAAATGGATCTCTTTCATTGCACATATTGCAATCGGAAGGGTAATTTGAGCAATTATTAAGAGGGTTCATAACCCTAATGTTTTGAGCTTAAATGATAGGGGTCATGTCCCTAAATTTTTTGGTACCAAGAGTTCTTGGGTACCAAAACAAATTTGATTTTTTTTAAACCAAGAATTTTAATGTTCTTATTTTTTCCTTTTCTTGGTTTTGAAAATTATGTTTTAAAATCTTTTTTTAAACAATTTTCTTTTATCAGATCTTTTGTTTTCATGATTATTAGTTTTGATTTTAATGAGAGGTTTGTGTTTATATAACCCTCCGGGCTTATTGGGTGTTTATTCCCAAATCATGTTTACCGGATGCTTAAATATTCATATGGGTTATTACTAGCTCAAGATCTAGATATGGTTGTCTCTCATGATTTTTTAAATCAATGATGATTTGGTCTTACATTTTTGGATTTAAACTTTGATTTATGATTTCTCTTAGTTGATTTG
>NW_017976973.1:0-969 GCF_001876935.1 Asparagus officinalis
ATCTATCACGTTAACAGTTACCTCTGATAGTCCCTCAACCTGCCAATCCTCTTCAATAGGATGGCAGGTTCACAAAACTATCACGTTAACATTTACCTCTGATAGTTAACCTCATCAGATAATGGCCTACCTGGTGATGTACCTCTATTCCGACTTCATGGATAGTGCCTCACTAGGCGATGTGCCTTGTCTACCTCTTTTTCTTCCCCTGCTAAGTCTTAATCAAGACTGGGGGTTGATTACTTGGAATCCACTGGATTAAGGGTAACGAATCCTTCACATCGTCGAGTTAACATTACACTTCTGACGATCATCATCCCCACAGAGTATGCATTCAACTTGCATCACTCCAATACACCTCTGACAAAACCCACTTATCAATCCTCCTCAACATGATGATAAGTCCCCAAAGTTGCTCCAATCATAACACAAATTCTTGTCACGTTAACACTACACCTCTGACAAAACCCACTTATCAATCCTCGTCAATAGGATGATAAGTCTCCAAAGTTGCTCCAACCGCAACACAAAATCTTGTCACGTTAACACTACACCTCTGACAAAATCCACTTATCGACTCTCTTCAATAGAGCGATAGGTCCAGAAACCCGTCAAGTTAACACCACACCTCTGACGACCAAATCAACTTATCGACTCTCTTCAATAGAGCGATAGATCCATAAAATACTGTTAGGTTAACATCAAACCTCTAACAGTCAAACCCCCCAGTGAACTTGTTAATTCTTTTTCAACAAGAATAGCAAATTTTCATTATAAAATCCCCAGTGGATTAAAGATTTTCTGAAATTATCCTAGCCATAATCAGGAAAATTTCTCAATTTCACTTTAAGTGAAAAATCTTGCCAAGTTAATACTACACCTCTGGCACTTCCAACTTTTTTTCAGTGTTTCAAGTAACACGGGAAGAAACAGCACCAAAAATCCATGCCTTCACGCATGGGGGACTTT
>NW_017976974.1:0-969 GCF_001876935.1 Asparagus officinalis
CTATAGACCAGCCTCTTGATCATTCAGAACTTTGACTCACGCTTTTCCATTTCTATATAGGAGAGCGTGTGGAGAGCGAGATGAGTCCTGATCCTGTTTTTCACAATTCTACATCTTCTGGTGAGCCCGACTCACCGCACCAGGTAGAAAGGCCTGCAGAAGCTGGTGACATTAGTGAGACCGTCGATGTAAGACCCGGTTCGATGAATCCAGGTACATCTACCATTAACAATACACAAAGGAGTTGAATGATTTGTAATTTGTGCATTCCCTAATTGTCTTTATACTTCTTTCTCTTTTAGATAATTCGCAGGAGGCAAACGTGGATCTTGGGAATAGAGAGGCTGACGCACCCATAAGAGGTAACTCATTTCTATTGGTCGTAGTCTCTTTATTCTCCTTTCGTACTTATATTCTCTTGTGTCAGATTTCTCGACTGATGATTTTGACGAGGAAGGCTTGCTTGTGGACACTCCTATGCTCCACTTTATGTATGGTTCTCCTCAGATTGATGACCAGTTGCCTGGAGATGTATTTCCTGAGTCTACGCTCCCTAAGAATCCCGAGGATGGTTTTTCTGAAGGTACGTAGCTCTTCTCAAGTTAATTATAGGACCAGTCAATTTTTGACTAATGCAACTATAATATGATGCATCTGAGAATTCTATTTTGTATTTGACAGGAGCTTTTGTCGAGACTGATCCTGTTGAGCCGGCTGTGGGACCAACTACACCAGTTGATACACCCCCAGCCGTTACACCTCTACCACCCCCAGTGACTCAAGAGGAAGAAGGTATAAATTGGGCAACTGAGAAAGGTCATTTATTTCCTCTTTTAAAGCTTTTGACGGATTCCTCCTTTTTTGTGTAGGGCTTTCTTCTCGGCTTCACGTCCTTATGATGGAGTTATTATCAGACAGCGACCCAGAGAAGATTATCATCTGTATAGAGATCCGTTCCTTCTTCTCCTT
>NW_017976975.1:0-969 GCF_001876935.1 Asparagus officinalis
TTCATTTTATTTTTTAAATAAATATTAAATTGAGAGCATAAAATAAATGGGAAATTGCTTCCAGCCCCCGATTTCTTTGCAAGTGTTCTACCAACTTTTAAGACTTTTTCAACGCTCCCAAAACTCCCAAAAGTAAACTCAGTATCCTCTGAGCCCCCAAAATACAAAACTCAAGAGTTTTAAACACGTGAAGATCATAATACCCTTTCTCTCTCTTTTTTTAATGATGTTACTGTGATGATTTCAATGGGTTTTTTTTAGGGGGGGAATTCCAGTTCCCTCCAATTTTTTTCAGCGGCGTCGACATCGACATCGGCAGTGAAACTTTCCCGGCGTTCGTTCATGAGGCGAAGAAAACTCCGATCATGAAGACGGTGATGATGAGTTGCGTCGCCAACTCCCTTAAGTTTACATATTTTTATATATATTTTTTAAATCGATGACTTGAGAATAAATTAGACTATGTAAATTTATATATTCTTGTTATTTCACTGTAATAAGTTTATTGTTAAGCCTAAGAGTTGGTGGTGAATGAAGGTTACATGTTGGTTTTGAATGTTACGGGTTAGTTGTGAAGGATACGTGTTGGTTGTGACGGTGTTACGAGTTGGTTGTGAAGGATACGCGTTAGTTGTGAAGGTTACGCGTTGATTGTGAAGGCTACAGGTTCGTTATGAAGGATACGAGTTGGTTGTGAATGTCTTACTTTTGGTGTGTAAGTAATATCATGTTATAGTATAAACACTCTTACTTTTGCTACTTAACATATCATGTACTCAATACAGTTTCTTATATTTCAATATTATCTTATAAATTGTATTGTAGTGATGTTATTTAATTATCAGGTGACATGTTATATATTATCATTCTCCCTGGCAATTTATTAAATCATCCTAGACCTATTCAATGTCATGTTTCCGCTATATCTTATATGCCCTGCTAATTTCTTGTGATATATTATACTACATC
>NW_017976976.1:0-969 GCF_001876935.1 Asparagus officinalis
CTTATCCGCGACCACCGTCTTGACCTCTTCATTAGTGTCGACATACTTCAAACACTGATGAAGGGTGGAAGGAACTATAAGATTACCGTGAATCCATGGGCGACCCAACAGTAAGTTATAAGAAGTTTCCGCATCGATCACATAGCAGGTGACTTCAGACTTCAGATCTCCGAGTTGACACTTCACCTGGATTTTCCCCAACGGTCGTGATCCGCTTGTGTTGAAACCATAGATAACCGTTCCTGTGGAGGCTAGCTTGCTGGTGGGAATTCCGAGGTGGTACATCAACCGAAGTGGCATGATGCTAACGGCAGAACCCGGATCGACTTGGATCCGGTTGACCATGCTCGAGCCAATATACCCGGTGAAATATAGAGGCCTATCATGCTTTGAATTCTTGACTTGCATATCTTCTTTTGTAAAAGCGATGCAAGGGAATTTTGTGGCTGCCAGATTGCAATGCTGTACTGATGACTCTGGCTTTTCGGGAGTTGGCTTGACCTGTGTGAGGAATACCTCAGAATCAGCCAAAGCTTTTTGTAAAGCTTCCCTGGTTTCTTTCGAGAGGCGCAACAACTCGTATAGCGTAATCCTTGCTGGGATATTGGCCAGCTGAGCCATAACGTCGAAACGATATGGTGCGTTCGAACTTTCCGGTTTATCTCGTCCAATCGGTCGGCTGAAACGAGACTGCTTCGGAACTTGAACCTCTTTATGTTGGGGTTCTTTCTCTTTTTGTTTAGCCGGTTGTTGCGGCTTTTCGGCAGCTACTGGAGGAGTTGTAACAACCCCCAGCTCCTTCAGAGTTGTAGCATTTGGGTTAGAGGTCCCAGGATATTTATAATGATACTCATTCCCACTTCTTGTAGCGAAAACCTCCTGTTCTCCATCAGAAAGTGATAAAGCTGGGATCTCCTCATCATTCTTCTCAGGAATCGCTGAGGCTCCATAACAGGACTTCTCTTTTCC
>NW_017976977.1:0-969 GCF_001876935.1 Asparagus officinalis
GTCCAGGTTTTCTAGCGCATGGAGCTGTAGCTTGTTATTACTAAGAAAATAACTAATAATAGTGTGTGCCAAAATTCGTAGCAGATCCACCGGCAACGAACTTTGGTGCATATATAATATCTTTTGGCTTTTGAGCTGTATGGATCTATGGCCCTCTCATGGGATGTGATGCTAATCACTTGTTATTCATCAAATTAACTTTATAGCATGAATTTGGTTGATGTGTCCATAGGCATATGAGTAGCCCAAATTAACTTTATAGCATGAATTAACTTTATAGCATGAATTTGGTGGGGGGCTTGCTTGTGTTTGTGGTCATGAATATACTTGCACATATTGTTGTTAGTTATTAGTGGAAAAGTTTAATTAAGGAAAGCAAGCTCATAACAATGATGGATGACTAGGAAGTAGTTGTTTTGAGGATGCAACCTTCTTTTTACTCATGTTTCTTGTATAGTATAACGCAAATTTTGGTTCATTATTGTTAGTTGTATAGTATATTTTTTAAACAAATGCTTACATTATTTTTTCTTTGACCTTTTTCACAATGACAGTGTGACATTGCGGGATCAAAATTGCTCCTTTATATCTAAATTGATTTGGATATAAATATCCATGTCCTGGATGTCCATAAGTAACCTGATAGTCTGATACGATTAATGATCAATCAAACGCATGATTATGAAGCTAGCTAGTTCCAGTTATGCTACATAAGTCCTGTTCATGCTATTAAAACTAATAAACAAAGTTTGTTAATTATGAGCTTAATTCTTGTTAAGAGCTAGCTTAATTAATTCTTACTCACCTTGCCCATGATGTTGGTATATATAGTGCTACAGTTGCTTCTGGTCCTGGGATATGTGGAAAGTGCAGGTGAGATATGTGGAAAGTGCAGCTGAATACGAGATCCAGTGCAATTTATAACATCTACGTTTTTTTCTTTTGGGTTTGGGGTTTGGGGGGGGGGGG
>NW_017976978.1:0-968 GCF_001876935.1 Asparagus officinalis
TTACTAAGGTTAAAGATTTCCTTGTCGAAATTGAGAAGCGTTTTGCGAAAAACGATAAGGTAGAAACAAGCACGATTTTAGCTCGCTTGATTTTAATAAAGTATAAGGGCAAAGGAAATATCAGGGAGTACATTATGGAAATGTCTCATATTGCTTCAAAGCTTAAGGCACTTAAACTCGATCTTTGTGATGAGTTATTAGTGCATCCGGTTCTGTTGTCTCTTCCTGCACAGTTTAATCAATTTAAGGTCAGTTATAACTGTCAAAAGCAGAAATGGACTCTAAATGAGCTCATTTCATATTGTGTGCAAGAAGAAGACAGGTTGAAGCAAGATAAGACAGAAAGTGCTCATTTGGCCTATGCCTCTAAGGATAAGGGCAAGAAAATGAAGAATGATAAGGAAGCTGCTAAGGGTCCAGTTGAGAAGAAACAACATAAGGATAATCAGGGTTGTTTCTTCTGTAAGAAGCCTGGACATGTAAAGAAGGACTGTACAAAATATCACGCCTGGCGTGATAATAAGGGTACGTTCCTTGCTTTGGTCTGTTCTGAGGTTAATTTAGCTTCAGTACCTAGAAACACTTGGTGGTTAGACTCTGGTGCTACTACTCACATAAGTGTTTCTATGCAGGGTTGCCTGAGCTACCGAAAGCCAAGTGATGTTGAAAGACACATCTTTGTGGGTGACGGTCAATCAGTAGATGTGGAAGCAATTGGGCATTTTAGGTTACTATTAGGAACTGGTTCTTAATTGGACTTAAAAGATACTTTTGTAGTACCGTCTTTTAGACGGAATTTGATTTCAGTTTCTGTATTGGACAAATCAGGTTATTCTTGTTCATTTGGAAACAATCAATTCAGTTTATCTTTTAATTCAAATATTATGGGAACCAGTTATTTGAGTATTTATGACAACCTATATTTGCTTGATACAATTGTTTCTTATAATGAATCCTTGCATGTGGAA
>NW_017976979.1:0-968 GCF_001876935.1 Asparagus officinalis
AGCCTGCGGAAGGGGTAGCAACCAAAAATCAATATAAATATTAGTGTCGAGGTAAACAAACTTCAAGTAGTTCAGATGAAAACAAACTTCAAGTAGTTCAGATGAAAACAAACTATCAAGGAGACGATTGACAGTAGGGGGGATAAATCCAATAATCAAATCCCCCGACTTACAATATAACAGCCGAAGCATTTTTTGGATTTTCCTTTGATTTTTTCTTCAATTTTTCTTGGATCTGGATCAAGAAATTTTTTCCGATTCTTGATCTGGTTTTGAAAATAAAAATCGAAGAATTTTTTGGGTTTGGCGGCGGCGGTTTCAGTATGAAACCCTAAGGGTTCATGGCGAAAATTAAGGAGGTGGTTACCTCAAACGAACCTCGCGTTCGTTCAATTTTAACCGAGCTTCGCGCTCAACGAACCTCGCGTTCGTTCTAAGGTGAACCTCGCGTTCAACTCAGGTGAGCGTCAAGCTCAATTTTAACGAACCTCGCGTTCGTTCTAAGGTGAACCTCGCGTTCAACTCAGGTGAGCGTCAAGCTCAATTTCAACGAACCTCGCGTTCGTTCCCAAGGTGAACCTCGCGTTCAACTCAGGTGAGCGTCAAGCTCAATCGTTCGTACTTCAGACGAACCTCGCGTTCGAACTTCAGACGAACCTCGCGTTCGTACTTCAGACGAACCTCGCTTTCGTACTTCAGACGAACTTCGCGTTCGTACTTCAGACGAACTTCGCGTTCGTACTTCAGACGAACTTCGCGTTCGAACTTCAGACGAACCTCGTGTTCATTTTTAAACGAACCTCGCGTTCGTTCCCAAGTTGAACCTCGCGTTCTTTTATCAAACGAACCTCGCGTTCGTTCATTTTCAGACGAACCTCGCGTATATGCTTAAGTGAGTATAGTACTCAATACAGTCGAACCTCGCGTTCGAAGTTATGGGAACTTCGTGTTCATTATGGTTAAGCCTC
>NW_017976980.1:0-968 GCF_001876935.1 Asparagus officinalis
ATTACCATTCAAAGGGAGACTTTACTGTTAGGCGTTTAGGACCTAGCATGTTAAGTCTGAGAAATGCCAGTGACTGGCAGATGGGAATGTTGGTGGGTCCACTGTCGTTTGATTTGACCAGCGGATGGTTTGGTGAGGAAAGATTAACCGATCAGAAGATTGGATCTCTTCTCACAAAAATAACTCATAAGAGTTAGGGAATAAGAAGGGACATTCTGACCTTTGGAGTTCGAGCATGAATTTTCTTATTCACCAATTCCACAATGATTGGGTTATCCCTAAAAATACCCATGTGGTATTCTTTCGGGAACTTCCCGATGCATTGGATAATCCACCCCCAGTTTCTCTCTTGGAACTGGGTTTGACTTGGTTGTCCGACCGGGTTATCCTTAAGAATATTAGCGTAATATCCTCCAGGAACTTCCCGTCAAAAAGTGGGAAACAGTTTAGACTCATATACCTATTGGAGTATTCTTATACCGATCGGAGGATTAAGAAGCAGTTTATACTCTTATACTTATCGGAGTATTGAGGAACAGTTTATACTCTTGTACTCTTTGGAGTATCAAGGAGCAGTTTATACTCTTATACTTGTTGGAGTCATGAGGAACAGTTTATACTCTTGTACTCTTTGGAGTTGTGAGGAACAGTTTATACTCTTGTACTCTTTGGAGTATCAAGGAGCAGTTTATACTCTTATACTTGTCGGAGTCTTGAGGAACAGTTTATACTCTTGTACTCTTTGGAGTTTTGAGGAACAGTTTATACTCTTGTACTCTTTGGAGTATCAAGGAGCAGTTTATACTCTTATACTTGTTGGAGTCTTGAGGAACAGTTTATACTCTTGTACTCTTTGGAGTATTGAGGAACAGTTTATACTCATATACTCTGTCGGAGTCTTGCCGTTTTCAATCGGCTTACCCTAGCGTTATAACGCCAGCTTCAACCAAGGTCTGGATGTTATTCTT
>NW_017976981.1:0-968 GCF_001876935.1 Asparagus officinalis
AACCCTCATACAAATCCTTTTCACTATCTTCTAGTAGTTTCATTATACGATCCAAGTCCTCAGGAGCATAAGCGTCTTGGACATCAACTATGATATCATCTTCATTGTCATTGTTAATATCATATTCAGTATGGTCAGGTCCAATATCAGTCTGTAAATTTACGTCTGTATCATCTATCCTGACATCATGACTGGTACCGACATGCACATCCGGGACTTCATCTTCGGTACAGCCTTCCCCGTGATAGGACCAATATTTATATTCCTCGTAAAAACCAGAGTTTGCTATGTGACTTCGTATTTCATCTTTATTTTTCAGCTTTATATTCGCACCACTTGCTAATTTTCTCGGATTCATTTCTGCATAACGTATGAAGGCTTCACATCCCTCCTTGTATCGCGTGTCACGAAATCTATGAAGCCGTGGGATATCTATCCATGATTTGTCAGGAATTACCCTCATCTGTAAATTATATATAATTATTAACTACGACAAATCACACAACTACTAGTACATTCATGACTCTTATACATACAAAACAAATCTAACATACGTTCATATATCATTTAACAATATAAATTTAGTTCTACATAAAATATATTTGAAACGTACGTAGAAACTAATTACACCAATTGATCGGCTGTCATAGGAAGGCTTCTATCCATTAAGAATATAATAGTGCTTACATCCAACTTCATATACTTTGTATGATTTCATTTCTTAAAAATTTCGGCAGCACCTACCCGATGTTCTCCCTGTACACTGTGCGGATGTTATTATGCGTACTGACAACATATCAAAACGCAAAACAACATACTGTACACTGTGCGGATGTTATTATGCGTACTGACAACATATCAAAACGCAAAACAACATACGCTTATTGTACACGGAGAAAAACAGGTATGGGCTGCCAAAATTTTTAAGAAATGAAATCATACAAAGTATACAAAGTTGGATGTATGCA
>NW_017976982.1:0-967 GCF_001876935.1 Asparagus officinalis
AAGTTTTTGGCGCCGTTGCCGGGGAAGGTGCTAAAATAGGATTTTATTAACTTGATTCTTTAACTTGTGCATTTTTCTTGTGAAGGAACCGCTTGGAGCTTGAGAATCTTGGATTGAAGATCAAGAATTTGGAGCATTGCTTTCGGGTAAGTCTTCTTTCTAGTTTTCAATTCCACCCTCTTTAGCTAGCTTCACAATTAGAGACAATTAGGATTAAAAAAAAAATTTCATTTTTGTTGACCATAATAAAATCCATCTTTCACTTAGATATTAACTAACAAGATAATAAATTCAAACATGAGTCATCTTTGATTGTTGTTGACCATAATTAAAAAAAAAAGATTTTCTTTTTATCATCATTTTTGGTCGCTTTTTAATTCTAGGGTTGCATTTCATATAGTGTTGGAATTCACCAAAGTGATTGTAGCACTTGATTTGGCACACACTTAAATCATTCTTAAGGGCAAAACCCCAATCAAGATAAGGTAAGGGATTTCATCACCCTTTCCTTAGCCCACAAATCACTAATTCCTCACTTCACAAACCCAAGCCTTCTAAAACTCATTAGACGTTGGCCCCTAAGGATTCGAGCTCAATAAGGAACAAGAATTCCTTAAGTGAACGGTTTAAGTTTTCTCAGAATAGTTGGTGTCTAAGGCAATGTTTAGGGGTTGCGTAAAGCGCTCCGCAAGGAAAGATGTACTTAATTGATCTTTGATCACCCTCTAGTACTATCCTTACCTGGCTAACTAACTGGGTAAAACTTTGATCTTTTCACTGTAGGAATTTTTGGTTAGGAGCTGGTCTAGTGGAGTTAGGCTAAACCCTAGAGTTAGAATTTATGGAAAAGTGATTGCCTTGATTTGTTTTAGTTAGGATTTTTCTTTTTCTTTATCTTTTCCTTTAAAAAAAAACTAATTTTCTTTCTTTCCTTAAAAAAAAAAAAATTTGTTTTGGTGTATGCAAA
>NW_017976983.1:0-967 GCF_001876935.1 Asparagus officinalis
AGGCCCACCACTTAGGTTTAATCGAATCTTAAACCGACCAATCCTATTTCGTATAATAGCACAATTTTCTCTTTGCATTAATCTGATACTTCCCAATTTTTGTCGTAATTGAATTGCTAACTCTCTTTGCAGATATGTCGCCTAAGAGATCTCGCATTATTCAAGGTCGTTCAGCGACTCAGTCGCCCGAGCCGACGCCGTTTAGCTGTACAGGTATATTATTGTCGCCTCTTTTATTCACGAGTTAAATATTGATATATCACACTGCATATTGCATCCCCGCTTTATTCTCCTTGGTGAGGCAATTGGGAAGAGCCGTCACCCTCCTTCGTGGGGGTGGACGCTTCACAAGTCGTGTTTTGCTTAGTCAAGACATGTCTGAATTAGCTTGGGGCGATTTCCCGCTGTGCTATACTCCGAAGGATAGGTATATTGTCGCATTATTCATGCGACTATATATCCCGTGCTTTGTATGTATAGTGCGGCTCTTAATCGTCTCGCCTAGTTAATTCATTGTGAATATGTAGTTGGTGTAATATCCTCGCTTTGCTCTCCTTTGTGAGCCAATTGAGAAAATCCGCCACCCTCCTTCGTGGGGGTAGATGCTTCACAAGACGTGTTTTGCTTAGTCAAGACACATTTTAAGACAATATAAGGCGATCTTAAGTTGTGCCATATCCCACAGACTCGGGTATATCATCATGTTGTTCGCACGTTAATATGTTTTGTCGTTTGCGTGTGTGACATAATTAAGATCGTCTCACCATTTATAAGGCTGTGACTCTATCTCACAATATGTGAGGCGAGTTCGATGCCTATACTGCCTTAACCTAGGCATTTATGACTGTATCTAATAATTACCTATTATTTTACCTCAGTTGAATTTCTCTCGAGAGAGTTTTGTGCCCATTCAGTGGAAGGCCACTGCAGTGAGGCTTATGCCTCTACTGATGAGCCGATCCCCATT
>NW_017976984.1:0-967 GCF_001876935.1 Asparagus officinalis
CCATAAGGTGCTATACTTTGGCCATAAGGTGCTATACTTTTCAATAAGGTGCTATACTTTGGCCATAAGATGCTATACTTTGCAATAAGGTGCTATAATTTGCCTGAAGCTTTGAAATTGGGTGAGGACCGGCCGACGCGGCGGATGATCGGCCTATTACGACGACGCATCGGTCGCCGAGTGTTCTCGCCGCGGGAAAAAAACTAAAATGGTTCTGGACGACTCGGAGCTCAGAATTTCCAGAGAGCGTAAGGTGCTATACTTTGGCCATAAGGTGCTATACTTTGCAATAAGGTGCTATAATTTGCCTGAAGCTTTGAAATTGGGTGAGGACCGGCCGACGCGGCGGATGATCGGCCTATTACGACGACGCATCGGTCGCCGAGTGTTCTCGCCGCGGGAAAAAAACTAAAATGGTTCTGGACGACTCGGAGCTCAGAATTTCCAGAGAGCGTAAGGTGCTATACTTTGGCCATAAGGTGCTATACTTTGATCATAAGGTGCTATACTTTGCAATAAGGTGCTATACTTTGGCCATAAGGTCGAAATTGGGCGAGGACCGGCCGACGCGGCGGATGATCGGCCTATTACGACGACGTGTCGGTCGCCGAGTGTTCTCGTCGCGTGGAAAAAAAAACTAAAATGGTCGCGACGACTCGGAGCTCAGAATTTCCATAGAGCGTAAGGTGCTATACTTTGGCCATACGGTGCTATACTTTGGCCATAAGGTGCTATACTTTGCAATAAGGTGCTATACTTTGGCCATAAGGTGCTATACTTTGCAATAAGGTGCTATACTTTGACTGAAGCTTCGAAATTGGTCGAGGACCGACCGACGCGGCGGATGATCGGCCTATTACGATGACGCGTCGGTCGCCGAGTGTTCTCGCCGCGGGGAAAAAAAACTGAAATGGTTCGCGACGACTCGGAGCTCAGAATTTCCAGAGAGCGTAAGGTGCTATACTTT
>NW_017976985.1:0-967 GCF_001876935.1 Asparagus officinalis
GATTTCAGGTCACGCCACTGTGCCATCCTATGCTCCAACTGAGAGGACACGAAAGAAGAAGCCCCGGTAGCCTCCAACTCCTTCAACTCTCGTATCTCTGACTCCAGGGCAGCGAAATCGGCAGTGAAGGAGTCGGCCAAATCCGGGTATCCTTCTTCCCTCATTATCATCATGTGGCGAGAAAAGGAACGCCTGAACTGATCGAAACCGCCTCCTCTATGAAGAAGTTTCTCGATCAGGCCATTATAAAAGGCAGTGAAGAAGCTGAGGTCCGTACGAAAAGCCTCTCTGTCAGGATCAGTATCGACCAAAAGGGCGCGGACACGCTCGTATAGGGAAGATCGAGATCCTACAAGCAACAACATAGAAGTTCAGCGGATTATCGAATACGATAAGGAAATTCAAAAGGCAAGTTCTGAGCATACCAACGCCAACGGACGTCCCCTCAGGCTGAGGTCCGACAGGCTCTGAGACAGCAGCAGAAGAGGGTATATCAACCCCTGCAGGCGGATTGCTCATATCACTCGGCAAGGACGGAGAGACGTCACTTCTATGCAGATTTTCAGCCCCGGGAACTGTAGTAGTATCAGGCCCAACGGCCGGTCCTATAGTTACACTCCTGTATTAGTCAAATGGAAGTCTGGACAAATAAGGAGAATCGGGACAAGAAGATCGTATGCATACCTGCAATCCCACCGTCCTCAGATGCAGACGGAATGCCAAGAGTCATAAGAGTATCGGCCCAAGCGGCTGGTCCTATAGTGGCACCCTCTTATTAGTCAAAATGAAAATTTAGACAAATGAGGAGGATTGGGATAATAAGGTCATCTGCATACCTGTAGATCCATCATCCGTAGGCATATGAGGAATGCCAGGAGTCATATGAGAATCAATCCCAGTGGCTGGTCCTATGATTGCACTCATATATTAGTCAACAGTCAGATGAACATAGAGAAGTACAATATCC
>NW_017976986.1:0-967 GCF_001876935.1 Asparagus officinalis
TCGTATCACTCCTTCCTCGCGAAGCTCGCTCCTGTTGGCCATTGCGTTAAGGCGGGCTTCTAGCTCGTCCACTTTGGTTGATTGAGGATACGACTCTTTTTCCATCTCCTTCTCGTTGTCAGAAGAAGAATCTAAGTTGTGAGTCTCACGATCTGAGTGTTTGTGCACCTTCTGCTTTCCTTTTGACGTAGTCCTCCAGGAAGACTCGGGTTTTTGCCCTTTTTCAGCGAGAAATTGGACGAACATATCTTTCAATTGGAGAAGCGTCTCCTGTTGTGCCTGGAGCATGGTATGATGTTCATCCACTCTTTTAGCTATGTCCACGGGATTCATCGTCATGTAAACAGAAACCTTCTGTGCTCCGATAGAGCTTGAAGATTAAGATTCAGCTATTGCCGAATGTTCATCACTTGTCGTAATCCCTTGGGCTAACTTTTGGTAATTAACCGGGCGGATAACTCCAGTCCGTGACCGAGTATGTCGATATACCCCTTCGAACTCATCACAAATTTCCCGAACGGTCGGGGAATGGCTTCTTTCCGATTCATCGGAACTGGGACACGGGGCTTTTCCTCTACTGGTCATGTTGATGGTAACCTGAGGGTATTCAGCTTCAGAAACTTTCTTCTTTTGACGTCGTCGTTTGGTAGGTCTTGCGACGTCAGTCAATCTGTCGAATACAGATCTGCGAGGTTCAGGAATACAATAGTGACATTCGGAAAGGACTGTTGAAATAAGCCGTTCGCAATGACATGGATGGGCTGCTCGTTGCGTTGGCTTTTCTCTGGAAAGCAATTCTCGCAAATCTGAGACCCGAGGACAGTTCTTCATCGGGGATGAAACTCCCTGTTCTTGAGTGGGTGAAGTTGGTTCTTGTTGAACCTGACGGACCCTATTTCATTCGGGCGTCGAAGCGTGAGGGTCGCGTTTTGATTTATAAACACTAGGCCTTGGCCTGCGTTTAGTT
>NW_017976987.1:0-966 GCF_001876935.1 Asparagus officinalis
AGTTGGGTACATTATATATTGTATTAGGCTGGGACATGATAGCTACCTAGGTTGTGCATGACACCTATTATAGCTTTGTCATGTTTACACTTTATTGGTAGAGATGAGCATGTATTCTTTTCTTTATTTATTTCTTATGACCAACCTCGGGTTTAATATTTAGGGATCTACAATTTGAGATTTCAAGGTATATACATGAGGGTTTCCTTGTTTGGATTATTTTGCTCGACGTACCTATGCTCGTGTTGTATTTCCCTAAGTACTAAAACCCATATATGTTTGTGTAAATGATTTATATTATTATGTATTAACTGTATTTTCATACAACGAGCCCTATCCCTTGGGGTTGTTTGTGATGTTGCTCGCTAGCGCTTTGACGCTCGTTGTCCCTCCCCCTTTCAGGTAACGAGCCAGGAGCCCGGAGAGTCGCAGGTTGACGGCGATGCACTTTAGCTTCAGCCATCTATTTTAGTTATATTTTCTTTGAGCTCCACTGTAGACTTCTGTTTAGACATTTGAGAGTTTTATTCTAGAAGTTGTAAAGGTTGTGTGCCTTATTTTCTCTTGTCAGACATTTTGTATTTGAGACTTGATGAGAAACTCCAGTTTATTTATTTCAGACATTTATTTGTACTCCAACATATTAGATGGTGAAATATTAATTTGATCTCTATTATTTCATCAGTTGTTTCTTGTATAACCTTTTACTTGCTTTGTACTACACCTGTTGTTGATTCCACTAAAGGGATAGAAATTGTGATGGTGAAACATGTTATTGCACGGTGTGGTGCATGGCAAGTTTGACATTTCTGGTTTCACCTCGGACTGCAGCCTTGTGTGAACCCAGGGGCGTCACAGATAATTAGTGAGAATTATAAGAGACTAATATGTTAAATTGGAGGTTATAAAAATATAAACAACTTAGTCATGGTGAAATTATTTTAGGGGTTATGAATAATAATGCAT
>NW_017976988.1:0-966 GCF_001876935.1 Asparagus officinalis
CTGCACTAAATAAATTTATAAATATTAAAATCATTTAAATAAATATAAAATTTAGACTTTTAAATCATAGGAAATTCTAGAAGGCCGAGAAAAATACAAATACTCTTCTAAAAATAACAATTAAATATTTTAAAATATCAAAAAATTATTTTAACTAGTTTCAAAAATTCATGGTCCTTACAAACACCGTCTCCTCCGCCTTGTTCTTTGTTTTTAGTGTGGAGACCGATTTGTTATTTGACGGATCCTCCGATGAGAACTTCGACGAATTCGAGAGTTTCACCATTGTTATTGCCATTGCCATTGGGAATGAAGAGGCATGACCATTAGATTTAGAGAGAAAAGAATAGAAGAGATAAGGGCATTTTGAGATTTTTTTTATTTTTTATTCTCTCTCTATACTTAGTTGGCATGAAATAATTGCTAAAGAAGGGCTACAACATATAGATCTCCAATTTAAGGGCTACAACACATAGGAAAAAATTAGAGGGGCTGCAACACATGAAGTTATTAATTTTGGGGCCTTGATATAATTTTCCCAAAGAATATATGTATTAATATAAATATGCTCAGAGTCGGATCTAATTTGTCGTCGACATGGTTGATATTGGAGCGTGAAGGACAACATCTATCCTCGTGTATTTCAAAATTACTGTGTTTAGAGATCTGTTTGTACCTAACACTGTTACTTTAAAAAAGGAGCGGGCTGTCTAAAAAGCGTATGATAGTGGGCGATTTTTTTGCTGCTATTCTACGCTCCCGCTTAGTTTTCAATGGCGAAGAAGAAGAAGGGAAAGCAAATTCTTAGCATCGGTTTGAGATCGCAAGGACCTAGTTCTTGTTCGCAAGCTCAGGAGGATCTCTCTGATCCTGATTTCTTGGAAGATGATGTAGATATCATGGGTTCAACCGGTCCAAAGGGTGAAAAGATGAAGAAATCGATGGAGGATATCATCAGATCTAAGG
>NW_017976989.1:0-966 GCF_001876935.1 Asparagus officinalis
TTCTTTTCACGCGGTTTTCATCACATGCCTAAGAGTCCATATGGCCCCCCACCTCACGTCACATCTACAATTCTCCACCTCGGTGAAGTTTTCACAAAACTGAGCCGACACCAACCAAACTAAATATCTCACTTGTTGTGTCCAGTACACCGTGAAACAATTCACGACAACAGACTCAATCCATAACAAGTCGAGAACCCAAATGAGAATGCAAACACTAATGACTGCCTACGTATCCTCTTGCCCAAGGAATCAAGCCGAACGTAGTTCACCCAAATGGCCGCAAATGACCTCAATTCAATAGAAGAGTTCGCAACCCTTCTCCAATATCATCAACTCTGCGGCTGATAGCACCTCCAATGGCCTTAAACACCTCCACCTGAGGTGAACCAATGGTCATATCCAAACTACATCTATCAGCTGCACTTGAATCAAAACCCAACTCATCATCCGCATCCGAATCCAAATGACTTCCACGCTGTGTCACCTCAGCTGGAATCCCAACCAATACAGAATAACCTAGAGTATGTGGGAAAATCCCCACCCAATGTGGAGTAGCATCAGTCTCCACCCGCTGCGATACCTCTAAGGTCTGTCCAAAACTCTCCACCTGCTGAGAGTCAATTAGCTCCCTCATCGAAGCCTCAACCAAAGTGACACTACCAGACCTATCTTCCAATGGAGTTTTACCTCCAATCACAGCAGTTGACAACTCTTTAATAGGATGACCCAAATATGTCGAAGCCTCTGTCCAGAAACTCTTCTGCAAACCATTGCTTGACAACAAACACCGATCCTCCTCCAACAAGGCACGGTTCTCCAAATTTGTCACTCTATCTAGTTGTCGCAAGATTTCCTTTCCAACGAAGTGTCTCAAAATGCCGTGAGCTCGGCTCTAATGCAGAAACAAGTCCATCTTGTACCTCCCACCAGAATGGAGTACCTTCACCTTTCTGCCAATATCAC
>NW_017976990.1:0-966 GCF_001876935.1 Asparagus officinalis
ATCTGTGATCGCCAGAATGAATCGATCGCCTTTGACTGAAGGGGGAAAAATAGGACCAACAATGTCCATACCCCATACTTCGAACGGCCATGACGTGATTGATGTGTGAAACTGCTCTGGCGGTTGATGCATATAATTTGCATGTATCTGGCAAGCATGGCATTCTTGTGCGTATTCGATTGCGTCACGAACCATCGTTGGCCAAAAATATCCCATCCTCCTGATGCGATCATACAGTTTGGGACCGGGCTGATGCGCACCACATTCTCCTTCGTGCGCTTCCTTAAGAACTTCTTCTGCTTCTTTGTTCGAAAGGCATCGGAGTAATAAACCATCGTATCCCCTACGGTATAACGTATGGGTCTCGGCATTATAAAAGAATCTTGGCGCTCTTCGGCGAATTGATTCCCTTTCTTTTACGTCCTCTGGCAAAATACCATATTGGACGTAGTCAATGATAGGAAAACGCCAATCTCGGGACTCAGACCCAATTTGAGTTGAATTCACCTCCTTGGCGTTAATGTTTCCGTCATCTTCTTCTTCAATATCCATATCGTATATGGGTATGCAGAGTTGATGCGTCCTCACCGTGACCAAGAGTTCAGTTTCGGGAGGTTGTGCAAGTGATACCGCTAGTGCTGCCAGTGCATCCGCATAAGCGTTCTGGAGACGGGGGATATATTCAATGAAGAATTCTTCAAAAGATTCTGCCATTTTGATGGCTTCCTGGTGGTACGGGATCAGGTCTTGATTCCTGACTTCATACTCACCGCGAACTTGGTTGACTATCAATTGAGAATCCCCAAAAGCTTCGAGATATTCGACCCCCAGCTCCTTGGCGAAACTGAGTCCAATGAGAAGTGCATTGTACTCATCCACGTTATTGGAACACGGACCAGTCAGTGAATAAGCTCAGGGCATTACATGCTTTCCCGGGGAGATTAAGACGACTCCAACTCCAGAGGA
>NW_017976991.1:0-966 GCF_001876935.1 Asparagus officinalis
ACTGCAAAAGGAGGTGACGAAGAAGCCACCACCAACCCGCCAAGTCTGGAAGCCGAAGTCTAAAGTGGCAACTCAGGCCAAAAAGCAACCATCACAGCCTTCTAAGCAAGGTCAAACTCCGGCGAATCAACCAAAGTCGCTGTTAATTCCTATGGCTACTCCGGGAGATCATGCAGAATCATCCCGAAGGAGGAAGCCAGTTTTGGAGCGCCTCGGTCCAGTTCCCGACGAGAGAGGCAAAGTTCCAGTTCACGAGCGTTTGGGCCCAATAAAGAAGCCCAGAACGACTCAACACGTTGGGGGTCGCCGTCACCTCCAGTATGACAAAGAGCTCAAGGCAACTGCGCGCACCAATTTGCGCATCGAAGTCCAAGAGCACACTGAAGACTCGCGCCCACAAAGGCACGTTTCGAGGCGTGTAACTTTTGAAAGCCCAAAGAAGGCGATCCAACCTCAGATGGAAACATTATCATCTGATAGTGATAGTGTCATACCTGAGAAGTCGTGCCCGCACACGATAGGTTACTCCGACTGTCAAAATGACGAGTTGTACTATCGTGCTGGGGGTACGAATAGAACCAGGAAGAGGAGTCCCCGAGAACAGGAAATTCAATGCCCCTGTTCCAAACTCATTCGGGCGGTATTGTCTGAATGCAACTGCATCAAGGCGGTCCCCGAAAGAGTTTCAGTTTTTGAAAGACTCAGTGCGGAGACGCCAAAACCCAGGCCTAGGCGTTTTCAACGAAGAAGAAGGGTGATTGAAGACGGAGAATTTTCGAGGGTCACCACCAACATGACCAGCAAGGGGACATCGGCACGGGATGATTTTGAGTCGATTCTGAGAGCCTCCCGGCCTAGAACCCGTTTGCAGTCCGGAACCATCGAGCGAGCAACCTGTGGTAGGGTTCGGACAAGACGCCCTTCAGAAGATGAAGAATCTGATGCCGGCTCCACGGTTGCATCAGA
>NW_017976992.1:0-966 GCF_001876935.1 Asparagus officinalis
TGGAAAAAGACACCAGAGTTCGATTCTGGGGTATTTTATCCCGAAGCCTAAGTAGGGATAAGTCAACGTTTAAAACACGTTGCTGGGCAGCCTATTCCCATAACAATGACGAAGTCTACGTATTCGAAGTCGAAGCATCAAGTCTAAGGGAGTTCATTCCTTTAGCACAACGTCACATGCGGAACGGATTTAGACAATCCGCATGCTAGCCCGATTCAAACAGTAGTCGGTAAAGGCTAATCAAACCCGTTAAAGGCTGGGGGTTAGCCAAAAATCCTAAAGTCAATACCTAACACGTGTCGCCGGGTAGCCTATTCCCGTAACAATGGCGAAGTCTATGTATTCAATATCATAGCACGAAGTCTTAGAGAATTTACTCTCTTAGCACAACGTTACATGCGGAACGGATTTAGACAATCCGAATGCTAGCCCGATTCAAACGGTAATCGGTAAAGGTTTATCAAACCCTTTGATGGCTGAGGGTTTGCCAAAAATCCTAAAAGTATTATGGTCAATCATTTCAAACGGAATGAGGAATCATAATAAAGATAAAAACCAGTTCCACTAGAAAGATCAAAAGTCAAAACATTCAACAAATAAAATCATACATCAAGTGCATGGCCAAAAATCTGCTGATTAAGCTTAGACAGCTTCTCATCATAAGCTTGCCTCAGCTCAGCTCTGATGGACTCCTTGTTGGTAGCTAAAGTCTTCGCAGCGACCTCCTCCGTCTCGGTCAGCTTCTGCTTCAAAGATTTCAACTCCTCAGATAAAGCAGTATGGGCTTGCTGATCCTGTATCTTCGTCATCTGAAGAATACTTAAAGTCTCCTCTTTCTCACGGAGCTCTCTTCGGAGCTGGTCTATCTGGGTCTCACAAGAGATAATGGAAGAGTCTAGCTCAGTGAGTGAAGATGATCTAGCAGCAAGGTGGGCCTCAACTCGATCTACCCGGTCCCGCTGCATC
>NW_017976993.1:0-966 GCF_001876935.1 Asparagus officinalis
ACGAGCATCGAGCGAAGCATCCTGTAGCTACCAAAAGTCCCCACACTAAACAAATAGGGCATTCCCTCTTCTTCTGTTATAATTTTGATTTATTAGTTTGTAATAAGCCTTCTTATCAATACAAACAAAATTCCTTGTTTTCGGGAAATCTAAATTTATACCCTACAGAAGATGGCGACCACAATGGGAGGAGCTGTTTCTTCAAACGAAATAGTGGTAGCTCAGTTCAACGAGGTCGTTGTGGGGACGACTGTGGAGTCCCTAGAGATCGAGTTCGACCAAGCCAAGTACTAAGAGTACTTGTCTTCTTCCTCCTCTGGTGGCGATGCGTCCCGCAAACGCCACAGAGTCGTACGCTGAGGCCGACCTCAGACGGTTAAAGCCTCCGCACCTGAGGGTTCCCCCCGAGTCTCGTCAGGGGAACCCTCTCCCTCACAATCAATCAAGGCCAAGCCGGAGATTGAGAGCAAGGGGCAAGGGTCTGCCAGATGGGTCGCCAAGCGACCTCCACAGACACCTGTCCCAAAGGAAACGCCGGTTCACTCCGGCACAAACTACACTGCCACAGCCCGCGGTGATGCTCTCCTCGCTGAAAGAGCTAGCCAACAGTGACGGCAGACGCCCGTCAAGCAGGAGGCCTAAACCTCCGTTTCACGCAAGGGCCTGAATTACCATACGTGTCCGAGAAACGTTAGGCGGGAGGGCAACTTGCCCAACATCGGAAGGCCCCCCAAATCAGGAGCGCCGACCGAGGAAGACAGGGCCACCAGCTCAGGTGGACTTCGCTTCTCAGGTCACATCCCTGGTGCGGATAAATCACCTCCAGCAAGAGAGCCTACCCGGATAGGTGAATCCTCAAAGGCTGGTGAGCCTCGCCATAACCCTTCGGCGGATAAACGTAAAAAAGTAGGCGACACCTCACGAACCCGCTCGTTCAAACGAAGGGTTGAAACTCGCCTGCATGCT
>NW_017976994.1:0-319 GCF_001876935.1 Asparagus officinalis
TACAAAGTATAATATATCATGCATATAAACAAGAAAGAATATACTCACAATATTTCTCCCCCTTTGACACTATCAAAAAGGGGACAAAGGGATGAAGAGAGCGAAAGCTCCCCCTATCAATAAGCATGAGTGAGTATAACACATAGAAAGATATAGGGATTGCTCCCCCTATCAAAATGCCTCATGAATGTATGAAATGAAAGCTAAGGCATACGTATGTGAGAAAGCATAGATGGAAGATATGCTAGATATCACTCACATACAAACAAGATAATGAGAACACATAATGATATGTCATTATGAAAATAGTGTCTCATTA
>NW_017976994.1:674-965 GCF_001876935.1 Asparagus officinalis
AAACCAAGAAAAAGAAAAATAAAAATACTAAAATTCTTGGCTTAAAAATTATTTTGGCACCCAAGTATTCTTGGTGCCGGTTTGTTTAGGGACATGACCCCTATTATTAAAGCTCAAAGTCTTAGGGTTATGAACCCTCTTGGACATATGTGGTGCACGGGATCGGTCATAGCAATAATCACTCAAATGACCCTTCCGATTGTAATATGTACAATAGAAAGAAAGCATTTGCTTATGTTGATCATTAAAAGGTGCACATAGAACATTTAAAAATAAAGATGGTCTTTTAAG
>NW_017976995.1:0-965 GCF_001876935.1 Asparagus officinalis
TCGAGATTCGTCCGAGTATGCCCTTGGTTGGATGACTCGTTGACTCTTCGAACACTTGGCTTGATCCCGTACGCGAATGGACGTATTCTGTTGCTTGCGTGCGATTAGTCAATCTCGTTGCCTCGTAGGTTTGTCGGTTTGTGCCGAGCTGAGCTAAGGGACCTATAAGCAATTTTATATGCCTACAGATACCCCATCCAAAGTATTTCAGTCTCGTTCTTTTATAGAAGAGTCTGGAATACTTTGGATATGATTGTCCCAATTGGAATGGCTTCTGTTCTTGATTCCTTCAATCCTCCAGGCTATTCGGTGCTTTGTCGAATGCTTGAGAGGGTTCCGGTGCTGCATTTATTGTCTGACCGTTGTCGGAATTTTAAACTTGAAGTCGTTTCCTGATTTTCTAATCTTTAGCTGACCATCGATTGTTGGCGTTGAGTCTTTATTCGCGACGCGTTGTCCGGCGTTTAATACAGTTTATACTCATAAGTATTTTGGAGTCTACACAGTTTAAGCTCTTAAGGAGTTGGAGCGGGGAGGTCTAGTTTATACTCATACACTCCTGGGAGTTATGTTGAGTTATCCTTAAGAATATTTTAAAAAAAAAATATTCTCCAGAAACTTCTCAACAAAGAGGAGGGAATAGTTTATACTCGTATACCTTATTGGAGTATTAAGAAGCAGTTTATACTCATATACTTTTCGGAGTATTGATTATTTCGTTGCAACGCATTGATCGGCGTTGACCCAGGGTTACGCGTTGACCGGCGTTGACCTTAGGGTTTTGAACGTCGTACGTTGACTTTTTGATCGCAACGCGTTGAATGGCGTTGACCTAGGGTTACGCGTTATCCGGCGTTAACCTAGGGTTTCGAACGTCGTACATTTTAAGTTTGGTTGCAACGCATTGATTGGCGTTGACCTAGGGTTACACGTTGACTGGCGTCGACCCTAGGGTTTCGAACGTC
>NW_017976996.1:0-965 GCF_001876935.1 Asparagus officinalis
GATCCTCAACTCCAAAAAGAAAGAAAAATTTGAACCAAAATGGGAAGGACCGTTTGTAATAGAAACAGTTTATTCAAATGGTGCTTATCACCTAATTACCCAAGATGGCAACAAATTGATGATGCCAATAAATGGGAAGTTCCTGAAAAAATATTATCCGTAATATATTCAGGATAACCTATGTAAAGCGGGAAGTTCCTAGAGAATCCTATATAGGATATTTCAGGATAACCCGAGACCAGTTCACTGTTTTAAATGAGAAACTGGTCATTTGAATAATTCATTGTTTGATTATCACAAAGTTCTTTTACAACTCTTGTTGAGACGAGATTCAAATTTGTAAACAATTAATCTTTCCTCACAAAATCTCTCATCGATCGAATCGATTGACAAAAAGTACACCAAAATCCATCATGGATTAAAATCATTCAAACTTTCACCTCTTATTTGTTCAAACCTTATTATAGTTAGGACCTAAGCCAAAATCCTCTCTCGATTTCTTCAATGAACGAGAGGCCCACAAATCGAGCGATCAAACCCTCCTACAGTTAGGATCGTCTCAAAACCCCCACTTGGTCAAACCTTACTACAGTTAGGACCACAACCAAAATCCCCTTTCGATTCATTTTGCGAACGAAAGGTCCACTTTTGAATTGAGTAATCAAACCTTATGACAGTTAGGATTATTCAAACCAATCCAGATTCTCTAAGCGGAGATCCCACTTTGAGTTTCTTTACACCAAGAGATAGAATATAAAATTCTCCCTCTCCAATTCCGGGTTTATCTCTACCAACAAACAAGAGACCAGGAGATAGAATATAAAATTCTTCTTCTCCGATTCTGGGTTTATCTCTACTAACAAACAAGAGACCAGGAGATAGAATATAAAATTCTCCCTTTCCGATTCTGGGTTTATCTCTACCAACAAACAAGAGACCAGGAGATAGAATATAAAATTCTTCCT
>NW_017976997.1:0-7482 GCF_001876935.1 Asparagus officinalis
TACATGAAATGTTTGATGTCTCAGGTCTTTCTTTGGAGAATTACCATATGAAGAATTTGTCCCTGGGTCAACTGAGCTGAAGATCTTGAAGGAGGCCATTCCCCGAGCGGTATATTGACACTCTATGGGAGGTGATGTGTCATTTCAAATCTGCGGCAATTGACAGTGGGTCACGAGGACGGGTATTCAAACAGCTTATCCTGGCCAGTAATCTTTTCCAAAATTTGTCTACAAAGAATGCCGCTGTGTCGCGCGGGAGGCGAGCACCCTGAATGGCATCCAGCCTGATCAATGACGCCACGTTCACTATGTCAGCGAGGGAATTAGAAGATGACTTTCCCAGCACCAGCTTGAATTCGAGAGCTTCCATCACCAGGCAGCCCACTCCCTCTCTGATATGATTATTAGGCGGGTTTTCTTCATGCTGTGGCTGAAGCGTGGTGTTCCTACCAGGCACCAATAGATCTGTGATGATTGAAGTAGCTTAATCCGCCGTCCTTTTAGCACCATGGGAGAACCCAGAAATCTACTTTCCGCTATGACGTGCTGTTTACAACTACGGTTTGTTGAGTGGAACTATGCCTCGAGTTTATCAACCGTGAAAAGATAAGTTCTTTGAAGGGACGAAACTGGTGACTCCCAAATCCTCGAGTACCCTTGCCGTATACATAAAATTCTAATGGCTTGTTGACGCCTCACATGTGCATTTGATTGAGTGGCTCCTCTGTACGATGGAGGCTCAATCCCTTTCGGTGCAGGAGATTAGAAAAAGCTACTTGGAATGGCAATTAGCGATAAGTGAAAGGTCCGTCAGATTCTGTCGAGAGACCTCAGCTACGACATCTTCGCCTGCTTCCGGATTTTTGAGGGTGAGGATTGCGACAAGTCTTCCAAGAATACGCTGGTCCTAATGTTTACCCGTTTGACGGGGAGTTTTCACTGTTGCTAAACATTAGACCTGTGCTTATCTCCTCTTCAGGCAAAATTTTTGGGGGGGGGACAAATGTATAATTGCAGCCCTATCAACCGTATCTTTTGGCCGCGGGACAATTCGGATACGGACCAACTATACGTTGGGAACCGAGAAAGCCAAACTTTCGTTTATGGCAACATATACGAAGACGCTCGAAGCCTGGTATTACTGCCTCCGCCAGTTGTACTGGCGGCTACCTCAGATTTACCCACAAAAACGCCTAATTCCTCCTTTCCGTGGCTTTCTGCAACTGGTATCACACAGCTTCTACGATGCCAGAATACAAACTGTACACTCCGCGCCTTCCGTGCAATTAGGAAGATGTTATTCTTCTCGGAAAGGGCGTCGTGTATCTCGTCTGAAGAATCGACGAGTGTTTTTACATTTGGAGGATGCAACTGAAGAAGGAGAAGAAGAGATGGGACTAGATGCATGCTCCCCAATCAGCGACCCTAGGGCTTTGCTGAAGCTTCAAGAGCCAAAAGTCAACTGGGAAGAGGGCTCTTTCTGAAGTAGCAGAAGAAGCTCACTACGAGAAACGTTAACTCGCAGAAAGCTGCCGGAGGTAGATCCGTCCTGCTCAGAGGCTAATGGCGGATGCTTTTTAAATCTTGCTGTGTGGAGGGGAAGAGCAGGAATCAACGTGTCACAATCCGTCTCTGAGCATGCCGATCCCCACTCTGGGGGACCTGCATTTTCTGAAGAATTTTCCCTGCACCATCCCTGGATCAAGCAGGGGTGAGGGATGAACTTCCATGGATCGCCGACATCTCACGTTTCCGCAACAGGAACTCGCTGATCTCAACAGTGCTGCTGCTTCGCCTTCACGGGGGGAACGCCTGCAAAACGGTCTCCAATCTGCAGGGGATGCAAACTGCCTACAAAATGAACTGGCGACAGATGAGCTCGCTTATCTCAATGAGAAGTCAGTCTCCCGCCTTCCTCCGCACTATTGCCACATTCGGGACTATTATTCCTAGTCCCACGGACTGGCCGGGCTAACCCAAGTGGATACTTCACGCAAAGCTCCCTAACTTTCAGCTGCTACGACAAACCATTTAGGACTATAGCGAGTTCGTCTCACCATGAGGATGTTGAATGCAGGATGGAAAGCGATGATGATGATTTTACAATTGCGGGATCAAACCACACCATCCTCCTGGACAAGGCGTCTGCGTTTATCTTCCTTTTTACCCTACTAGTCAGAAATTACACCCTTTGATTTTTTCTGGTGTTTCTTTTCTTTTACATTAAACTGTTCTTTTGTGTAGTTTCTCAAACTGAAGCTGCTGGACGCATTCGTCTCTCCCGTCGCAGCAAACAGCGCTCCTCCTCCGAGTCAATGCGGTGACAACGAGCTGCTTTGCCAGCAGGAACCTCTCTTCCGCTGCGATTCCTCTTAAACCTTGTGGGGACCAGAGATTTTGCTAAGCTCAAACCCAAACAGGGGTACTTAATGGCTCTACCTTCCAGTGCCCTCACAATTGGATATCCCCGTTAGCTTCTCCGACTTCCTACACGCGTCATCACCCACCTCTCCTGCATCCGGATCTATTGCTTTTAAAGCTCCCCATCGACATCTCCAATAAGATCTCTAACGTTCAGTCGCATCCGCTTCCATCTAAAAGTTCTGCTACGACCGTCTGGAAGATTGATTGAAGGATTGCAATTGAGGAACGGTGCTAAACGAGCTTCGTTTGATTTTTTAAACGAATACTCATGAATTCCTTGAATGGCATTCGTATTTGGATGACATAGATTGTTTCAGCATGCCCGAAGGCGGTCTTCGTTGGGAATAAGATCTGAGGGTTTAGAAGAATTGCATCGACGCTGATCTGCTGGCCCAGACTTGCTTCAGGTCTTTGATAATCTTAAGCTGAAGCGGCCTCGCCAATACGAGACTTTCAAGAGGCATCACTGACAGAAGAGCTTAGATTGCATCTTACAGGGGCAATGCATGCAGAAGCCAACATGGCTGTGGTGGATGCTCTGGACGTTGCCATTACAGACATCCGGTGCAGAAATGAGGGGGGATCGTCTTAAGGCGGAGTTGGCTCACACGAAGCTGGAACTTACGGAGAGAAAAGATATTGAAAAGGCTCACACTTAGAAGTGTGAAGACTATGCAACTTACGTTCACGGTTTGAGGACCTGGAACTTATCCATAAGCAAGCTAGTGCAATTACCTGGATGAAAAGGCCCTTAGGAAGAAGCTGAAGCGATGGGCAGTGCGCTCACCGAGGAAAAATTATCTGCCTGTTAAAATCCCGGCTTGCGTATTTCCCTTTGTTGATCCAGAGGCGTAATCATATACTGTCTTTTTCCTTCTTTGTTTGAGAAGAACAGGGTTTTTGTATCACTCTTCAATATTTTGATGATATAATAAAAGAGTGATTCTGGTTATTCTTTTTTTTTTATTGCATGTGTCGTATTCTGACTTGCAACAATGCAACTATATGGAAAAACGCCCCATGTTTAAATTTTCCTTTACAAATATCTAGGAATAATCTGCGAAAATTTTAACTTATTGGGGGGGGGTATTGGGGGGGGGGGGGGGGGGGAAAAAAACGGGGGGCTAGTTATCCTTTGCATAAAGAATTAACTGGTTCAAACAGGTTTGAACTGTTAGAGGTGTTTTGTTAACATAACAGAGATTTGGGATCTGTCGATCTATTTGGAATATCAGCAGAAATTTTTTGTAGATGATATGATTGTACTCTGACATGCGAAGCAATCGCGATCAGGTAATTGAGGGTTTATCACTCTATTAGGTAGAGTGATAAGTGAATCCTTGTAGAGGTGTAGAGTGTTAACTGACAAGAAGAATATTTGCTATGAGAACAAATTTGAGGAACTTATCTGCTCTATTGAAGGAGGAGTCGAATTAAGTGGATTTTTTGTCAGAGCGTGTAATGTTAACGTGACAACGGATAATACTTGCTATAGAAGCAATTGAGGGACTTATCGCTCTATTGAAGAGTCGATAATGATTTTTGTCCAGAGTGTAGTGTTACGTTGGACAAGGAGCAATATTGGCTAGGTAGAGCAATGGAGGAACTTAATCGCTCTATTGAAGAGAGTCGATAAGTGGATTTTTGTCAGAGGGTAGTGTTAACGTGACAAGGAGAATATTGCTATGAAGTAATTTGAGGACTTATCGCTTATAAAGAGTAGTCGATAAGTGGATTTTGTCAGAGGTGTAGTGTTAAACGTGACAAAGAATATTGCATAGGAAGCCATTGCAGGACTTATCGGCCTCTACTGAGAGAGTCGATAATGGATTTTTGTCAGAGTGTAGTTGTTAACGTTGACAAGAGATATTGCTATGGAAGCAATTTGAGCCGACTTATCGCTCTACGTGAAGAGAGTCGATAAGTTGGATTTTTCGTCAGAGGTGTAGTGTTAACGTGACAAGGAGAATATTGCTATTGGAACCATTTGAGGAACTTATCGCTCTACTGAAGAGAGCGATAGTTGGATTTTTGTCAGGAGGGTAGTCTTACGTTGAATCTGGGGGAAAAGATATTGTAGCTCTCGCTAGGGGGAGACTGCTAAGTGTTTCATCATTGGAGTGATGAATTGTGCAACTTGTGATTTTGACAAGATTTTAAGAATTTTATCACGTCTATTAGGAGAGCCGTAAATTTGAATATTTACTACTCTTGTTTATGAGAGTTAGCTAAATTGATCATTGATTTGAATTAATTTGGAGACTTATTGTTCTTGCATGGAGAATTCAATAAGTAGATTTTGACAGAGGAATCATTTTACAACGATTGTAAACAAGCTTCAAGGCTCTGTGGGAACTATGACCTCTCTGGAGTGTAAAGATTACCTGACGAATGATCTTAAACCCTGCTGAGGAAATACCAAGCGTTTATAATGCATGTTAAAAGGATTCATGAACTTTAGGAATAAATATCATGTTCAAAATACTAAAGCGTGGATCTTTGTTTAGGGATAATCACAACGCACAAGAGTGACCTCTGCGTTCGACAGGTTTCGAACGCTGAAGTTAAGAACCATCCCAACGCAGGTCTAGACCTGGCGTTTGAAAAATTTTTGAACGCAGAATAACTCTGCGTTAAGGTCTAACGCCTTTATCCTTAACGCGAGAAAATCACGTTTCAAGATTTGGTTTGTGGATAGAGTCCCGAAAACCGATTGAACAGCCCGACGGCTATTATAAATAGACCGTAAGGTCACATCAGAGTCAATTTCACTCTTTTTTGCCTTGCTTATTTCCAAGACGAGAATTCTCGTTTCGTTGATTTTCTGCCAATTCTGCTCCGACGACTCCGTCTTCTCCGATTGAGATCAACCCGCATGCGCCCGAAGGTATGAGTTTCGGGATTCCGAAGAAGGTCGCCCAAGGCGACTTCGGAGCCGGCGTCGGCCGAGACCACCGGCGATGTCGCTGCTTCTGACGAGGAGCTCCGACATTGCCGTCGCTGTCGAATGACTTTTGCCTGTAAGGCCGCTATTGGCAACTTGTTTCGACCAAGTTCTCTGAAAACCCTAGATGGGTTCTCCTCAACGAGGAAGATGACTCGTTTCTCCATCAGAAACGCAGAGTCTACGGCTCTGTGTTACAAAATTGAACGCAGACTTAATACTGCGTTTAAGAACATAGAGAGTTAATTTTCTATGTCAAAAACTTGGGAACGCAGAGTTAGGGCTCTGTGTTAAAATGGAAACGCAGGCTTAGAACCGCGTTTAGGAAACATTATAAGTTAATACTCTTTGTTAAATTGAACACAGCAGTTTAGAGCTCTTGTTGTTAAAAATTGGAAACGCAGGCTTAAGTTCTGCGTTCAAGAAACATAGAGTTAATTCTCTTTGTTAAAAAATTGGGAACACAGAGTTTGGAGTCGTGTTAAAATTGGAAAACGCTAGGACTTAGAATTCCTGCGTTTCAGTTTGTAACGCCAGGATTTAATCTCGTGATTCAGGTGTTCATAACGCAGGGAATTTTATCTCTGCTTCAGGTGTATAGTAGGATTTTATCTCTGCGTTCAAATGTTGTACGCAGGATTTTATCTCTGCGTTGTTCATTTCATGTTAGCAATCTCTTTATACTGCTAACTGTGGCTTCTGATTTTTACAGTGCTTTTTCCAATGTTGCACTTCTGCCGGAGCAGCACTCAACTACACTATGATCCGAAGTGGGGAGAGCTTTTGTCTTCATAGAGAAATCCTCTGTGCACTTTTCCCGGTGGAGCGGGAACAATTTAATCAGGATTTGCGAGTGTTCCACCCTTAGGGCTTTGATCACGAGTCTGGATCTGGAAAACTCTGCGGGGCTGGATCAATTTGTCAAACCCTCATTCTGTATTTGGCTGTCATATATCTGCTATGGGCAAGTCGACGGTATGTAGAAGACTCCCGGGTGCTCCGAAGAGTCGATGATCGTTTACTCTTCCTTCCAGCATTTGAAGAGATATAACCCGCTTCTACTTCTGAGGTTGTTGGTGGCGTAAGGGGCTTTGCCTTCGACTCGTCAAGGAGAAAGGAGAACGTTTTCGTTGGCTTTCCTGGTCAATCAAATCATCTCGTGTTCAGATTGACGGACAACTCAAAGGTCTGCGACCTGGTAGATTTGAGATAAAGGATCTCACTCAGGAGACACCTCTTCCAGCGAACATTTTCATACGCTGGTTTATTGCCGCTCAAGGCGAATTTCCTACACAAGCCTTCCGTTCTCCTGGCTGGTTGTTTTCTGGAGAAGATGGTTGGTGGACTCGGATGGTGGATTTTATCCTTGAGGAACTCAAAGAGCCTCTTACTCAGTCTGGCCTTATGATACCAGTACAGGCCACGAGACGTGGGATTACTCAGAGCTATCCTTGCTTCTTCGCTATGCTGGAGCGATACAACCCGGATAGCTGCACCTTTTTCACACCTGTTGGGGAGTTAGGATTTGCTCTCCACGAGATGCATGCTGTATCAGGACTATCCTTTGGGCAAGTGCCCTATGAAGAATTTGTTCCAACAACTGAAGAGCTATCCATCTTGAGGGCTGCTCATCCAGAGATATACAACACTTTTTGGGAGTTGCTATGTCATTTCCACATTTGTGCTCAGGTCGCTGGGATGCGTGGGGGTGGTCTTATGCATACCGCCTGAGCAGATTATTTGTTTCAGAACCTGGGTCAGAAAGATTTGAAAGTGACCCGTCTTGGCGTAAGCTCTGCTAAGAGTATCAAAGCTCGCATCAAAACTCCTAACGCCATTTATAGGAATACGCGCTTAGAAGATGGATTCGAAGCCGACAGTGAATTTGAAAGTTTCCATTATCAGGCTGCAATTCCTATTTCTGACACGGCCCTTCTCGCTGGTTTCTTGATGCTATGGTTGAAGCGGTGTGTTGTGCCGACGAAGCCAGCTGAATCGATCTTGGTTGAGGTCGTTTATCCAGCCGTTCTCCTGGCTCACGGAAAACCACTAAGCCTTCTCTCGGCAATGACAGGTTGTCTGCAGAGGGGCTTACGGGATTTGGTTTCTGAACT
>NW_017976998.1:0-964 GCF_001876935.1 Asparagus officinalis
GATATTCTCCAGGAACTTCCCGTCGGGGGTGGGAAACAGTTTAAACTCGTATACCCATTGGAGTTTTAAAAAGCAGTTTATACTCGTATACTCTTTGGAGTATTGATTGCAACGCATTTTATCGGCGTTGACCTAGGGTTACGCGTTGACTGGCGTTGACCTAGGGTTACGCGTTGTCCGACGTTGACCCTAGGGTTTCGAATGTCGTTGGATGCTCAAGTCACGAGACCAACTAATGAAGCTGATGCGTCAATAACTCTCGTATTTATAGGATTTTTGGCAAACCCTCAGCCATCAACGGGTTTGATGAGCCTTTACCGACTACCGTTTGAGTCGGGCTAGCATGCGGATTATCTAAATCCGTTCCGCATGTAACATTGTGCTAAGAGAGTAAATTCTCTGAGACTTTGTGCTATGATATTGAATACATAGACTTCGCCATTTTTTTTTAGAATAATCAACCATAATACTTGTAGGATTTTTGGCAAATCCTCAGCCGTCAACGGATTTGGTATGCCTTTACCGACTACCGTTTGAATCGGGCTAGCTTGTGAATTATCTGGATCCGTTTCACAAGTAACGTTGTGCTAAAGGGATGAACCCCTTTAGACTTAATGCTACGAATTTGAATACGTAGACTTGGTCATTTTCTTGCGGTAAAAGACAAACCGGCGGCGCGTATTAGGCGCCGACTTATCCCTGCTTAGGCTTCGGGATTAAATTCCCCAGACTAGAATTCTGGTGTCTTTTTCAATCGGTGAAAGACTAAACCGGCAGCGTGTGTTAGGCGCAGACTTATCCCTGCTTAGGATTCGGGATAAACTTCCTAGGATGAATCCTAGATTGACAAATTCTTGAAAAAGGTTGGTGTCTTCTCTTGGGGCAAAGATGAAAACAAAATGGGAGAGGAAGAATTTTATATTCTATCTCCCGACACTGAAGACGAAGAATTTTATATTCTATC
>NW_017976999.1:0-964 GCF_001876935.1 Asparagus officinalis
CGGGGTTTGGGTTTCACCACCGCAGGTCGACTCCACCACTAGCTAACTTGGCTTTATATACCAATCATGATCAGGACTGTTTTAGTCTTGATACGACAGAGCTAGCTCGTGGGGAATACTGTGTAGACGGAGGAAATGATATAGATATTGTTTATAGTTATATCTTCTTCTATGTTCACATGTATATCAAAAATAAAAGAAAAAATAGTAATGAATAGTAATGATGAACAGTAACAGCATGAACAATAATGAACGGTAACAACAGAAGCAAACTAAGTAGTATTAACAAAAGATACTTACATACTAGACAAAAAAATAATCTTAAAAACTTATAAGCCAGAAGCTCAGTAATGAACTGGAGTAGTATTACTAGTACACACTTATCTTACAAACACTCAAAAGAAAACTTAAAAGCAAACATCACTCAAACTCAAACTCAAAACTAAAAACTTAAAAAGGAGAACAAGAGGGAATACTAAAGAGAGGATCTCACTTCACTCTCCAAAAAGCCTCCCCACTTCATGAGCTCTCCCCCCCTTTTATAGAGGTTTAGTGATACTATGCTAAGATGCCTTCATAACCAACGAGGCCCACTTGAGTAAACTTGTCAATGTTGGCCTCTTGTTTTGATGATGATTTACAAATAGTTTATATCTAATATTGTTTGTCTAGTGTTTGTGTTTTATATTTATTCTAGATAAACAATATGTTGGAGGTTTGATGGATTGCGTCATAATGATCATATCAAATGGAGGTTGGCGGATATAGTGGTCGAAGCCTTACAATTCAAGTTGAAGATCTAAGTTCAAGCTTCATCCGCAAAGTGTACCAAGTCAAGCTTATTGAAGATCAAGATTGTTTGGGTAACATTTAGTTTAGATGTTATATTATGTGTGTTGGTACTTTAAGCTCAATATAATATGCACACACATTCTATTGGTTTCTTTGTATATATATATATATA
>NW_017977000.1:0-964 GCF_001876935.1 Asparagus officinalis
AACATGGGTACCGAGGCGAATCCCAAACCCATATTCATCAGCGGCAGTCTGCCTCCTCAAGAAAAAGAGTATCTCATCGCCCTTGTACGGGAATACATTGTACGAGAATACATTGTACGGGAACACATAATAAAATTTTATTTTTGTTGACCATAATAAAATTCATCTTTCACTTGGACATTAACTAACAAGATAATAAATTCAAACATGAATCATCTTCTCACATTTGCTTGTTGTTGACCATAATTAAAAAAAAAAGATTTTTTTTATCATCCTTTTTAGTAGCTTGCTTTTAATTTCTAGGGTTGCATTTCATATAGTGTAGGAATTCACCAAGTGATTTGAGCATCTTGATTTGACACACACTTAAAAATATTTTTTAGGGCAAAACCCCATAATCAAGATAAGGTGAGGGATTTCATCACCCTTTCCTTAGCCCAAAATCACTAATTCCTCACTACACAACCCAAGCCTAATAAAACTCATTAGACGTTGGCCCCTAAGGATTCGAGCTCAATAAGGAACAAGAAATCCTTAAGTGAACGGTTTAAGTTTTTTCAGAATAGTTGGTGTCTAAGGCAAGGTTTAGGGGTTGCGTAAAGCGCTCCGTAAGGAAAGAGGAACTTAATTGATCTTTGATCACCCTCTAGTACTATCCTTACCTGGCTAACTATCTGGGTAAAACTTTGATCTTTTCACTGTAGGAATTTTTTGGTTAGGACCTGGTCTAGTGGAGTTCGGCTAAACCCTAGAGTTAGAGTTGATTGAAAAGTGATTGCCTTGATTTGTTTTAGTTAGGATTTTTCTTTTTCTTTATCTTCTCATATAAAAAAAACTAATTTTCTTTCCTTCCTTCCTTAAAAAAAAACTAATTTTCTTTCTTTCCTTAAAAAGAAAAAAAATTTTTTGGTGTATGCAATTTTGGGTTCGGGATAATTTTCATCGCTTAATCCGTGTTGAACCA
>NW_017977001.1:0-964 GCF_001876935.1 Asparagus officinalis
TGACGCAACCCAAAATCTGAAGCAGCTCCACCAGATCCAAAATCTTCACACACAGCAGTCAGCAACCTATGACCAAGATGACCCAAATATGTCAAAACTCTAAAACCAAAACCAATGCTTGACAACCAACGCCAATCCCCATCTAGTAAGGAATGACCCATCAAAACTGTCATCTCATCTCGTTGCCCCAATGTCTACATATCAATGAAGTATCTCAAACTATCATGAGCTCCGCACAAATACAAGAAAGAACCCCTACCAAAGCTAGAACGACGGGTTACCTTTCTGTCAATACATTTCTTCCAATTGTTGTTGACTTCTAGGACTTCACATCAATGGGACCTGGTTGCAACCCACCAATGCCTAGAACAATCCTCAACTACGAAAATCAAATGCCGATTACCTCTCAATGATGACTCCTTGGAAGGCCTCTAAATGTTTGACTGAACACCACCTAAAAGACCCCTCGATCGATGGATAGAAATGCCAAACTCCACCTCGGTCTTCTTGCTCATACCAATGTGCTTAAAGGACTTCAATCTATAGGTTAAAGCACTCCTCAACAAACCATTCACGGCATAACCAATCAAATAACTCAGCCTCATAAAATACCATAGTCTAGCCAAATCCAAAGAAGTCGTCAGCTCTCTATCAAATACCATGCTCCCAATCAAATAATACAAATTATTCCTCCTAACGCCCTTCATCATAATCATGGACCCTAATGTGACCTTCAAACGTGAATCGACCAAGGTCACCCTATAGCCTGTTGCCTTCAAAACTCCAAGTGAAATTATGTTCTTCTTCAACTAAGGAACGAACCTCACTCCATCCAACTACCGAATCACTCCGTCACTCATCCTAATCCGAACGGTCGATACTACCAATAGGACATTCATGATCATTACCCATGAGTACGATCTCCCCTCTTTCCAACTCCTGGAAACTGAAGAACTAATCCCCC
>NW_017977002.1:0-963 GCF_001876935.1 Asparagus officinalis
TTGTTCAATTACATCTAAAAGAGGAATATTGACCTTAACCTGCTTGAATGTTTCTAGGATCTTCTCCTCATGGGGAGAGTGTTTCCTAGACGTGAGTCTATCTGGAAAGGGAGCAACCGGTCTGAATCTATCAAAAGCAGGCTCAGGTTCGGGTTCAGGTTCTTGGTCATCTGAGGGGAGTGATTGTTGAATAGATTCATCAGAAGGAGAAGGAGAAGGAATTTGTACAGGATCAAGAGTTTGACTTGGAGGAGTTCTCACTTGATTATCGACCTGTCTACCTGACCGAAGTGAATGGATTGCATTCACTTGAGCTTCATAGGATGAACTGCATCCTGTGTTATTAGGGTTAACCACGGGTTGACTTGGAAATTTTCCTTTCTCTCTTTCACTCACGGCACTAGCTAGTTGACCAAGTTGGGATTCTAATCTAGCTATAGCTTGAGTGTTGGAGTTGAGCATTTGTCCGGTTGATTGCATGAAGGAATTCAGCGTGCTAGACGTTTGAGTCAACATATTCGTGGTTTGAGTAGAGGCCTTAATTATGGTTTCTAAACCCCTTTCCAAGACATTGAGACGTTTATCCTGATCTGGATTGTGAGGAGTCTGAATTACAGCTTGATGAAGAGGAGACTGATTTTGATACGGCAGATTGGGTTGTTGAAATTGTGAATGAGAATTGAATGGAACTGTGTTTTCCCCTAGGAAAATGTTGGGTTGAAGCGGGAGTGAAGTTTTGAGTTCCGGGAGAATTTCCTTGATTCCATGCAAAGTTGGGCGGGAGTGAAGTTTTGAGTTCCGGGAGAATTTCCTTGATTCCATGCAAAGTTGGGATGATTTCTCCAATAGGTTGGAGAAAATGGATCATTTCTAGGGTGCTGGAATACAGCGTTTATCTGTTCTATTGCGTTGTTATTTCCTAGGAGAGGGCATTCCTCTGAAACATGGGTAGGAGACTGACAA
>NW_017977003.1:0-963 GCF_001876935.1 Asparagus officinalis
CCTCAATGCAAAATAGATGAATGTAGACTTAATTCATAAAATAAATTCAAAACCATTAGGTTTTTTTTTCTTTGTTTCAAAAGTTTATTCTCCAGGTGCCATGGGGTTCAAGTATGGAAGTCAAATTTCAGAACGGAGGACCATGCACCTCGAAAACTTCATGCTTCGAGAAATTTTTTTTTAAGGCAATGAGCCATTCATAAAATAAGTTAAGAAACTTTAGGCTGCTCTCCTCTGTTTTAAAAGTTTATTCTCAAGATATCATGGGGTTCAAGTATGGAAGTCAAACTCCAGAACGGAGGACCATGCACCTCGAAAGCTTTATGCTTCAAGAATACTTTTTTTTAGGCAATGAGCCATTCATAAAATAAGTTCAGAAACTTTAGGCTGCTCTCCTCTATTTCAAAAGTTTATTCTCAAGATGTCATGGGGTTCAAGTACGGAAGTCAAACTCCAGAACGGAGGACCATGCACCTCGAAAGCTTCATGCTTCGAGAATAAATTTTTTTGAGGCATGCGCCATGATGTAGAAAATAAGATTTAGGAAACCCTAAGGCCTTGTTCCTTAATGCAAAATAGATTAACTTAGCCTTCATTCATAAAACAAATTTAGAAACTTTAGGTTGCTCTCCTCTATTTCAAAAGTTTATTCTCAAGATGAGATGGGGTTCAAGTACGGAAGTCAAATTCCAGAACGGAGGACCATGCATCTCGCAAGCTTCATGCTTCGAGAATAAAAATTTTGAGGCATGGGCAAATGAGGTCTCAATTTAAAGGAAAGACTAAGGGGAAGTTATCACCAGGTGTTTAAAATGGATTGGTGGGGGAGTTATTGTAACTTCCTCTTTGAAACTTCCTTATCAAGATTGTTGCGTTCGTTTATCATAACGAACATCTTCTTTGCTTTTCATTTCTTAAGTGCCTATCCGCTTATCTTTTATATTTCTAAAATAAGTGTAATTG
>NW_017977004.1:0-963 GCF_001876935.1 Asparagus officinalis
ATTTAAAATATTTTCCAAGACCATATATACAACTATAAAACATTTATTAGTTTTTTTTATTTTTTATTTATTTTTTTTAACCCTTTCATCCTTGGTGATTTTTTTCTACTTTAACGGGCTTTCTAAGTGACCTTTTAACGAGTTTTGGGCCAATGGATCCCAACCCAAATGGGCTTAGGTCATTAAGTATGGAAATACTCCTTGGGCTTAATTACTCGGTCAGCTTAGGCTTTATAAGATAGAATCACCTTAAATTCGAGAGTTTTTTTTTTCGTTTTTGGTGCCCATTTTTCGCACTCTTCTTTTGTTTTTTTTTTTGTATATGTATATATATTTTGAAAATATGTAAATCAAGACACTTTGAAAAAATTATTTTTAACTCTAAGTTACGCATGCAAAAATTTCATTATTTTAAATAAAAGTCCAAGTTAAGGCTTAAGTAAAGTATACTACTTTGAAAATCATTTCTTAAGAAATTTATTTAGAGTTATCATAAAAGATGAACTTAAGTAAATAACCAACTAGGGATTAGAAAATTTCAAATTTATCAAATAAATCAATTATTACATAACTCTATCAATTTGGCAAGTGACGATATTTTTATAATTTTTTTTTTAAGAAAAAGGGGGGGAAAACAAAAATGTAACTAAAAATGTAAAATAAAGAGAAAAAATAACTAATTCCCACCCCCACACCTAAATTTTGCATTGTCCTCAATGCAAACTCTATGATGCATAAAGTAAAGCAGATAAGAAGTGAAACACTTACATTTGGTCGGCTGATAAAAATCTGCAATTACCTTTGGTCTGAGGAGGACGAAATCAAAAATTTATTCTCTTTTTTTTTCTTTTTTTTCTTTTCTTTTTTTTCTTTCCTTTTTTTTTCTTTTTTTTCTTTTTTTTCTTTTTTTTCTTTTTTTTTAAAACAACTGAACAAGAAACTCTCAAATGAGAGAAGAATAAA
>NW_017977005.1:0-963 GCF_001876935.1 Asparagus officinalis
TAGATTAAAAATTATCGGCACTATATAAATTAAAATAATTTCATATAATTTTAGTAATAAGTTGGGGTAACCAAAATATATTCGTAATATTAATTGATAGATGTTTAAATCCATAGAAATGATAAAACACTATAATATTATACCTTAGCATTAATTGATTTTAATTTAGAAACTTTAATCTTTGACGTTAATAATATTTATAGGGTAAAAGAATACAAGGAATTACATATGGAGAAACTATTAGAATATTTAGAGATAACTTTAAAAGAATTGAGTTATTTCCATTGCAAATGAGAAAGTGATGGAAATAAATCTAAAATTCAGAAAACGTCAATGAATCACTTGAATTGGCATTGACATAAGACATATCTATTAATGAAGCACTGAATGAGTTACATTAAAAAATAACTTAATAACTTTATCCTAATCAAAGAAAAAATATCCATGGAAGACATAAGAAAAATTAGTAAGTATTCATAAATTCCATACTCTGTTCTTCAAATTAAATATTAATGTTATAATCTAAGAGAAATTGGTAATGAATAATGCATGTATTTAGTTTAGATCTTTATAGAAAATGACAGGGATAGAGCAAAATTGGATGCACATCAGAAGAATTCATTTTAGAGGAAAATAAAGAGATAGCTTCTAATTTATTTAAGTAATAAATTAGGAACACAAAGAATTTTATATATATGAAATTAATATTTATTCTCATTGAAATAGAAAAAAATCAAAGTCTATATTTTGAGCAGTTTGTGTTGAACATCATAAGTACATTTTGTAAAGTTAAATAAGATGATAAAAAATTAACGAGCCCAAGAAAGATAATAGCATAAAAAATAAAAAATTAGCCTGATGTCACAATTGATGTAGATGATAAAGACAATACTTTAGAATTATCCGAGAAATGATAAATGATAAACCTGAAGAAGGATTGATCTTAACTCAATAAAAAATAAA
>NW_017977006.1:0-963 GCF_001876935.1 Asparagus officinalis
ATTAGTCGCAAGCCAAAATAAACGACACTTACCAGTGAGAGGTAGAGGAATGTAGGCTGACGCTTTGTCTTAAAAAGATGGTGGTGGAATATCCCAGTCATCGGGATCATCGCTGTCATCACCCAGGTTGTCATTGCTCCAAGATGGTGGTGGAATATCCCAGTCATCGGGATCATCGCTGTCATCACCCAGGTTGTCATTGCTCCCTTTATTCCCACGCTGGTCGCCTTCATCATCTGTGGCATCTGCACCTTCGCTGCGATCCATAGGTTCCTCTTTGCCTACAGGGGGAAATGCTGGCGCATCTTCGGCGACAGTAGGCTTTGCTATGATTCCAGTAGTGGGGCTAGGCTGTGAGTCGCCTACAATTGGTAATAACACAGAAGTGGAAGGAGACTTGTCCGTGGCTGAGCCTTGCTGGGCAGCCTCTATAGGTTCTGAGACATGGGATGTGTCTTCTGCAACATGAGAGGCAGTGGAGGCTATATCATGAAGCGTGTCTTCGGGAACAAACTCTGCGCCCCCTGCAAAAGATTCATCTCCACACTCTTCTTCATGTAATGAATGAGCAGAAGAATCATGGCCTCCTAAAGCAGGACCAACTGAGGGGAGACCAGGCTGAGGCGAGAGTTCCATAGCAGTCGATTCTTGTTCTTCATCTTCGGTGCACCATGCTTTCTGAGCATCCGTCATAAGTTTGGAAGCAGAGGGTTCGAGCGTTAACTTCCGACGAGCTCTTTTGTCATACTTGGCTTCTTCGACCGGCCCTAGTGCCCTCTTTCCAGTGGCACTCTTACTCCGAGTTTGAACTCTTGAAGGTTCTACCTCGCGAGTATTCGGCATCCTGACCTCTTCCTGAATTGGCTCTGGTGATTGTTGTCGTTCGTCCTCTGAAATCGACTTCTCATATGATAAATATTCGCTAGCACCACGGGCGCGGAACCTTTTGGCACTCTTCTTTGA
>NW_017977007.1:0-963 GCF_001876935.1 Asparagus officinalis
GACGAAACCGTCTTTGTTGTTGTTTGACAGGTTTGACATCCGACTTAATATTGAGGCAATGCACTGCTACGTTTGGATCGAGCACTGGCATGTCTTCATAATTCCAGGCGAACACATCGATGTACTCCCTGATAAGAGAGATTAACTCTTCTTTCTCCTTCTCTTCAGGCGGGAGGCTGTCGCTAATGAATATAGGCTTCGGATTATCTTCGCTATCCATATTCACCTGGAGTACTTGATCTTCGGTAGGAGGCTCTCTTTGCTCGAACCTATCACCATACTGCATGTTTAGGTGATGAACCCACGGATCTTCCCATGTCGGCATCTGGTCGTCTTCCTCTATTGTGGTAGGATCGACCGTAACCATGTTCGATATTAACTTTTTGAACATTTCACCGATACTAGTATCAGAATCCCAAGCTGAAGAATCGGATGAGCATCCGTTTCTAGCTTTGTTAGCAATTTGATCGATGACTTGCCAGCAACATTCACCGTCGGATGAGGAGACATAGCCAAGACCTCTTTTATGACGATAATAATCATCGGGTTTCCCCTTCGGTACATAGGCCATTCGAGGTGGAACTCGTGGGCCTCGACCAAGTGTGAAGTCATATCCATACTTCTCCATTAGATCGTGCGCTTTCGCGTCATACCTAAATAGATGAGGGGCATGTTTATCTTCATCGTCTTCTTCTTCTAAGAAGTGATCGGGTATCAGAGCTTCTTTTCCTTTGCCGTAGACGACTTCTTTTCCACCTCCTATTCCGGTGGGGATGACAAGTGTTGCTCCGCATGGATCTTGTACCTGCTTTTTCGTCATGCAAAATGATTGAAGAGGCATATACAAATCAGGGTTATCATAAAGCTCTTTAGTGATATTATCAAAACACATCAAGTACTCTAAATCATCGTTTATTGATAGTTCTTCGGTAAGTTGCCAATTACAACTACTTTCCGATGATT
>NW_017977008.1:0-3743 GCF_001876935.1 Asparagus officinalis
ATGGCCACCTTCCTCACCACTTGGACGACTTCCAACGACGTGCCCGGAGCAAATGGGAGGTGACGGAATGGGAGAAAAGTCATCAGGATGTGGAATAATACTCATCACGACGTCATTCACCGCCATGCGAATGAAAAGTCCGGAAGGTTTCCACTGAAAACAAGCAGTTTGTGTTGCCGTTAATTTCAGATTTATAAAAGGAAATTGAATTCATCTTACAAGTGGTAGATGATCATTGCCTTTATAAAGGGCGAGACGATTTGGCCACAATTTGCCGCAATTTATAGTAGGTATATCGACAATTATATCCCTGCCCTTATAAAGCGCAATGCAGCGTCAAAACGCCCCCTTTTATGCAGAATGTGGTTTGACCAAGCAAAACCCATCTTTAAAGCGTCGTCCTCACCAAGGGAATCAAGCTTTTTCCCGATCGCCTCACAAGGAGAGCAAATAGGGTAAAAGACGCTAAATTGCAAAATTCTCGAAGAAGAAGGGTTAATTTGCAGAAATTTTCCATAGCTTCGATCCGTCACAAGGAGAACCAAGCCTTCCCGGTGCCTCACAAGGAGAACAACGGGGGGTAAAATGGACTAATGCAAATATCCAGAAAAAGAGCGACTATTTGTAAATTTTCGAAAAAGGTCAAAAATTGCCTCACCAGCATATGAGAGGCGCGCCATCAACCGATAGCAGGAAACACGACCTTCGATACTCGCGACATAATGCCTACAGAAAAAGAATTCAGAGGTCAGATCTAGAATAAAAATCACTTGTTTTATCCCCTAAAAAGGCGAGCTTGAGGCATCAAATCACTCCCTCAACCCTCGCAGCGACCCCCAAATTCATAACTTGAATTAGGCATAAAAAAATGCTAAAATGATTGATGGATTTACCTGAGGAAAAGCTCGTGCGATCTAATAAGATCAGATCTTGAAAGCTCAGACCACGCGCTCGAGGGGCTTGAGAGAAATTTAAATATGGAAGTTTGGAGGGATTTCTCAGTCAAGAGCCAAAGGCAAGACTTTAGAATCTAATGCAAATATGAAGTTTTGAGGGAGAACGGACGCTCGAGGGAAGAGAACAATGAAGAAGGGAAGAAGGGGGCGGCCCTAATGAAGAGGAAAAACCCTCTTTTATAATGTTGAACCAAGACCAAATTGACCGGACCAGAACCAAGTGAACCGACCAGACCTGGTTTGAAACAGAATTCAAAATTTGAAGCTGAACCGAGCATCGAAACGACTTCAAATCGAACGGCGATTCAACCCATCACTTACTCACTCTTTCCCCAACATGTTCGGAAGAGTCGGAAGGATTTTTTGAACGATTTACTGCTTTTTTGCTCATTTTAAGCCGGTTCAGCGCATTGGACACAGAAACACTCCGAAAAGTATACGAGTATAAAACTGTTCTTATACTCCAACAAGGTATATGAGTATAACATTCCTATTTTTTGGTTGAGAAGTTCTGCGAAATATTGTTTATAAATATTCTAAGGCATAACTCAACACACTACGCCGACAACGCGTTGTGCATAAAGACTCGACGCCACAATCAATTGGTCAGCTCAAAAGGAATCGACTTCAAGTTCAGAAAATTCCGACAAACGTCAGACATAAATGCAGCACCGAACTCTTACAGACTTTCGACAAGCCACCGAAAAGCCGGAGAATTGAAGGATCAAGACACAGAAGCCATTTCGAGTCCCGTTATACCGACTGAAGGTAGGGACAATCATATCCAAAGTATCCCAGGGAGTCTTCTATAAAGACGAGACTGCGAATACTTTGGAGGGGTATCTGTTAGGCATATAAACATTGCTTATAGGTCCCCTAGCATACGCTCGCACAAACCGACAACCAACGAGGCGACGGAGATCGACGAATCGCACGGTGAGCGGACGGATGAACCACCCGCGTACGAGAATCAAGCTAATGAGTTGAGGAATCAAGAGTCATCCAACCGAAGAGCTGGACTCGGACGAACCACGTCGAATTCAAGATCAGTTTCGGACTCGAAACTCAGGAAGCGGATTTTACTGCAATCAGGAATCCAAATTACTTGCCCAAATCAGATCATCAAATCAGAGTCTTCAGATCAACGCGGAACACGGACAAACGAGACAACGAAAACGACTCGAAAAAGTCGGAACACACCGCGCGGGGGCTCGGCCACCCGATTGTGGCTAGGCACAGTGTCGCCACCCCGAGGTGGCCGACCATGCCCGAGGTGGCGCAGTGGCAAGGTGCCGACAATTCCTTTTTTGCACCACTAGTCCTGAGAGCTATAAATAGGCCTAGAGAGTCATTTTCGGAGGTGAAACTTTCAAGAGCGAACATTTGCCGCGATTGAAGAGTGAACTCGGAAGCTGAAACCAGAAGAATTGCACCATTCAGATCTGATCCTCGGCGACCATCCACGTCAGAAAAGGCATGGATTCGAGAGAGAAAAAAGATCTGAGATCTACCGATGGGCCTACATCAGATACTAAGCTTAGGTCTTAGATTTCGAGATCCGAGCGATTATTCCTTGTGGATTAATCCTCCGGCCTATTATTCCTTCGTTGGAATAATACCCGCATATCGTGTAGCATCCGACGGATCAGATCGCGCCCCGGTGCGTCACGGATTGAACCCCGGCGCAGGCAAAGAACCACAAAGCGAGCGATCGCAAAAACGGAGCTCGTGATTTTTCACTGAGGGAGTTGTAATTTTCTTTATTTTCTTTGATTTAATTGTAACGGATCATTAAAGACGCCGATCTTTTGTAACCGAAAAGTTGAAAAGTTGTAACTAAAGATGACAATTATCTCATTAATGAAGAAAGCAACGGTTTTCCACGCGAACAAATATCGTAGCACTAAAAGGGTTAACTCTTTTAGCTTAAACGTCACATAGGAGCAGACCTAAACAATCCGCATGCTAGCCCGACTCAAACGGTAGTCGGTAAAGGCTAATCAAATCCGTTGAAGGCTGGGGATTAGCCAAAAATCCTAAAGTCAACGCCTAACACGCGTTGCCGGGTAGTCTATTCCCGTGAGAAAGACGAAGTCTACGTATTCAATATCGTAGCACTAAGAGCGTTAACTCTCTTAGCACAACGTCACATGCGGAACGGACTTAAACAATCCGCATGCTAGCCCGACGCAAACGCTAGTCGGTAAAGGCTTGTCAAATCCGTTGATGGCTGAGGATTTGCCAAAAATTCTATAACTATGAGTCATTGACGCATCAACTCCCCTAGTTGGTCTCGTGACTCGAGCACTCAACAAATTCGGGACAAAATCCACACATGCAGATGAATCAACTTTAACAGTTGGTCCTGCAACCCCAACATTCGGGACCGCGATGCTCCAATACCTTAAGAGCTTAAACTGTGTGTACTCCAGCAAACGTACGAGTATAAACTGTGTTAATGGCGATCCGTAAACCCTAGGGTCAACGCCGGTCAACGCGTAACCCTAGGTCAACGCCAGTCAACGCGTTGCAATCAAAGTCAACGTTCGACGATTCGAAACCCTAGGGTGGACGCCGGTCAACGCGTAACCCTAGGTCAACGCCAGTCAACGCGTTGCAATCAAAGTCAACGTTCGAGGATTCAAGATCCACACCATTCAACGTTCGATGATTCAAAACCCTAGGGTCAACGCCGGTCAACGCGTAACCCTAGGTCAACGTGTAGGCATCGAAAATTGCCTATAGTTCTCCACAACCGGTTCAGTGTTAACGAGCGACGATGAACGT
>NW_017977009.1:0-962 GCF_001876935.1 Asparagus officinalis
TAAAATTATGTCCTAAAATATTTTGATTATGAAAATAAATTTATAATTGATAAAATCTTTTGTCTTCATGATTATTAGTTTTGTTTTGATGAGAGGTTTCAATTGTTGTCTCTCTTAAAAATTGTGTTTTTGATTTGTTGCTTTTGAATTCATTATAATTCACTTATATGATGATATTTATGTGTTTGTGCTAATGGATCATCTATTCGTGCTTTATAATGTATTCTATGAATGGTTTGATCAAGTCTTACAAAAGAAATTTTTTTTTTGTTGATCAAACATCGGTTTTGGATATAAACTTTGATTTATGAATTCTTTTGGTTGATTTGTTTTCATTTGAAAACCTTTTGCATGATTTTCATGTTTCCCTACTTTTAATTTCATAAATCTATTTTTATACATGATCTTTATGTTTATGTTTTGAGACACATTTTTTCAATGATATATTAATATGTGTCCTCATTGTGTTTTTGTATGTGAGTTTTGTTTAGCATGGTTATACTTACTCACATGTTTGCCTTGCACTTCATTTCATAACATTCATGAGGCATTTTGATAGGGGGAGCAATCCCTATATCTTTCTATGTGTTACACTCACCTATGCTTATTGGTAGGGGGAGCTTTCGCTCTCTTAATTCTTTTGTCCCCTTTTTGATGTTGTCAAAGGGGGAGAAATATTGTGAGTATACATTTATATGCATGTGTATTATCTTGTATATGTTCATTTCCATAATGCATATATTTCTTTTTGTAAATTATTTGTCATCATCAAAAAGGGGGAGATTGTTGGCCTTCTTGTTTTGATGATGTATAACAAACAATTTACCACTAATGTTGTTTGTCTAGTATTTATGTTTTTCTATGTATTGTAGACAAACAACGTAGTTGGAGGGTGGATGGAATAAAGCTTCAATGATCATATCCAAAGGAGGTTGGCGGAATGTCGGTGAAGCCTTGCAATT
>NW_017977010.1:0-962 GCF_001876935.1 Asparagus officinalis
GAAGGAAAGATATTTTTCTTTCTAGAGAGAAAGTCTCTTATGGAATGAGTCTAGAACCGGTTGCCAATCGGATTTGGAGAGGGAGTCTTTCTTTAGGGGAAGGTCAAGGTATTTAAAGGGAGGGGGGGTGCAAAGGTACAGTTAAGCAAATTGGCATGAAGGGGACCCCGATTGACAGATTTACAACTGTAAAAAAGGTTTAACTTGGAGAAGTTGATACCAAGATCAGAAATGTCCACAAAGAAGTAAAGGATGGATATGAGTGTTGAGATGTTAGGTATGTCAGCTTTGCAAAAGATAAGTGTGTCGTTAGCGAACTGGAGAGATCTAATGTCATTGAGTTTGCCTCTAAGGTGAAATTCAGAGAGGTCTCCATGGTCAGTGCTATTGGATAGCAATCTGTTGAAAATACAAGATCATTTTTAAATTAACTTAGTTAAAGTTACTTTTAATTTTTAATATTTAAATCAATATATTTAGGTTTGTTGTGCACAACGAAAATTTCGGCAGCACCTCTGGCGCTCGACAAGAGAGTAGATCTCAACTAAATCCCTATTTCATAAAGGAAACAAGAACCGAAAGCAAAATATCTCAACAAAGTGGGATATCAGCTCTTCCTCTCATCAGATCTAGGACTGACCTGTCAAGGGAACCTAAACTCTCTATTATAAATCACGGCACGAACAATCAGTTTTAATGTTATTCGGCAAATTGACTACATCTACGGGGCAAGGAGGGGGCGATCTGTTATTAGAGAGAAAAAGAATACAATATGGTTTATAACCACACAGCTCTCACAAATTAAACCCTCAAATAATCTCTTAATTCTTCTCTCAAAATAGCTAAAAGACTGCACGAAAATCCACGCACAAAGTCGGCGGCTCGCTGCTTTTGCTGCTCCCTTCTTTATTTTTTTTTGCACGCCGCCCAAAAAAAGGAACGCTGCCAAGTCTTGCACGAAC
>NW_017977011.1:0-962 GCF_001876935.1 Asparagus officinalis
ATTATAGAAGAATCTTGGCGCTCTTCGGCGGATTGATTCTTTTTCTTTTAAATCCTCTGGCAGAATACCATATTGGACGTAATCGATGATAGGAAAGCGCCAATCTCGGGACTCAGACCCGATTTGAGTTGAATTCACCTCCTTGGCGTTTACATTTCCGTCATCTTCTTCTTCAATATCCCTACTGTATATGGGTACACAGAGTTGATGCGTCCGTACTGTGACTAACAGTTCAGTTTCGGGAGGCTGTGCCAGTGATACTGCTAGTGCCGCCAGTGCGTCTGCATAAGCGTTCTGGAGACGAGGGATATATTCAATGAAGAATTCTTCGAAAGATTCTGCCATTTTGATGGCTTCCTGGTGGTACGGGATCAGGTCTTGATTCCTGACTTCATACTCACCGCGAACTTGGTTGACTATCAATTGCGAATCTCCAAAAGCTTCGAGATATTCGACCCCCAGCTCTTTGGCGAAACTGAGTCCAATGAGAAGTGCATTGTACTCGGCCACGTTATTGGAACACGGATCAGTCAATGAATAAGCTCGGGGCATTACATGCTTTCCCGGGGAGATTAAGACGACTCCAACTCCAGAGGAAACTACCTCCCGGGGTTATTACCCTATTAACTGCTCTTGAAGCACCATCAAAATATAATTGCCATACCTGTTGGTGCGATGTAGTGTTAACCTCGTGGGTTTCATCCGGCAAGTCATCATATACTTCTGCCGTATCTGTGGTCGGGTTTGCCGCCAAAAGATCACAAATCGCTTGTCCCTTGATCGACTTTTGCTGTTTGAAATGCAAATCATACTGGGATAAGAGGATGGCCCATTTTGCCAACCGCTAATTCATCGAACCCGGTTGCGTTATAAATACTCGCACGGGATTGACATTGGAGATAACGTAAATCGTTTGTCCCACTAAGTAATGCCGCATCTTTTGCACTGCAAACACCAACGCG
>NW_017977012.1:0-962 GCF_001876935.1 Asparagus officinalis
CACCGAGCCTTGTTTTGCTCCTATTTCACCTCCTGCAGTCCTTTTGAGCCTCCAATGGCCTTTGTTCCCATCACAACAAGTTCCACACCTCCCTTGAAGCTTCATGATAGCGTGGACTTATGCATATTCAAAATGAAGATTACAGATCGTCTCGGTCATTTGCATGAAGACCGAGGCAAAACTCCAATTAAAGAACGCTTGGGTCCGGCAAGTGAATCCCAAACTACTCATCAGACTGGGGGTCATACGTATCTTTCCAATAAGTCAAAGGCCTCTCATGTCAAGAAAGTACCTGTAACCGCTCGCCTTGGATTGCGGGTTGAAGTCCAAGAGCCCGCTAGAGCCTCATGCTCACAAAGGCGTGATTCTGAATGAGTGACTCTTGAGAATGCCAATGATGTGTTATATCCTCAAAAAGAAGCGTATTCATCAGAAGACAGCCATGTTAAACTGGGAAAATCATACCCGCACACGATAGGTTGCTTTGATGATCACATCGATAAGTTGTACTATCAGGCTGGGGGTACACACAAATCTCGAAAGAGAAATACACGGGAACCAGATTCCCACTGTCTATGTACTAAGCTCATCAAGGCAATATTATCAGAATGTGACTGCCCCAAAACTACTCCACAAAGGGTCTCAGTATTTGAAAGACTTTCTACCAAAACATCAAGGCCCAAGTCAAGACGTTTCCGTAAAAGAGGGCCGTTTGTTCAAGACGATGAATTTCCAGAAGTGTCTGCCAACATGACTGGTAAAGAGAAGGCGACACGATGCTTCAGTCCTGAATGATTTGCAGAAGTATCATAGCGCATGACTTGACTACGGTCTGGAACTATCAGACCTAGACCCAGGAGGTCACGGTCCTCAGAAGACAAAACTTTAGATGCTTGCTCTGCGTTGGCTTCCGATGATACATCATCTAGCGCGGGACAATCCTATGAGTCATTTATGATCAG
>NW_017977013.1:0-962 GCF_001876935.1 Asparagus officinalis
TGAAAAGAACATGCTAACTCTTTGTTTTAAATAATTTTCAAGTTGCTTGATTTAAAATATTTTCCAAGAACATTTATTAAATTTTTTATTTTTATTTTATTATTATTATTATTATTTTTTTAAACTCTTTCATCCTTGGTGATTTTTTTCTACTTTAACGGGCTTTCTAAGTGACCATTTAACGAGTTTTGGGCCAATGGATCCCAACCCAAATGGGCTTAGGTCATTAAGTATGGAAATACTCCTTGGGCTTAATTACTCGGTCAGCTTAGGCTTAATGAGATAGAATCACCTTGAATTAAAGAGTTTTTTTTTCTTTTTGGTGCCCATTTTTCGCACTCTTCTTTTGCAATTTTTTTTTTTGTATATGTATATATGTAAATAAAGACACTTTGAAAAAAAATTATTTTCAACTCTAAGTTAAGCATGCAAAAATTTCATTATTTTAAATAAAAGTCCAAGTTAAGGCTTAAGTAAAGTATACTACTTTGAAAATCATTTCTTAAGAAATTTATTTAGAGTTATCATAAAAAGTGAACTTAAGTAAATAACCAACTAGGGATTAGAAAATTTCAAATAAATCAATTATTACATAACTCTATTAATTTGGCAAGTGACGATATTTTTATAATCTTTTTTTTTAAGAAAAATGGGGAAAAAAACAAAAATGTAACTAAAAATGTAAAATAAAGAGAAAAAAATAACTAATTCCCACCCCCACACCTAAATTTTGCATTGTCCTCAATGCAAACTCTATGATACATAAAGTAAAGCAGATAAGAAGTGAAGCACTTACATTTGGTCGGCTGATAAAAATTTGCAATTACCTTCGGTCAGAGAAGGATGAAAACAAAAATTTATTTTTTTTTCTTTTTTTTCTCTTTTTTTTCTTCTTTTTTTTCTTTTTCCCTTTTTTTTTTGAAAACTGAACAAGAAACTCTCACATGAGAGAAGAATAAATT
>NW_017977014.1:0-962 GCF_001876935.1 Asparagus officinalis
GAATGACAAGCTTGGCGCAGCTCTATGGGCCTATCGGACCACGGTGCGCACACCAACAGGAGCAACCCCGTACTCACTGGTATACGGATGCGAAGCTGTTCTTCCATTGGAGATCCAAATACCATCTCTTCGGATCACTCTTTCAACCCAGATGTCGACCGAAGAACAACACCGGAAGCGCCTCGAAGAACTCGAGAAGCTCGATGAAGAACGCCTGGTGGCTCAACAGCATATTGAGTTTTACCAAGCTAGAATTTCTCGAGCCTTTGACAAAAAGGTCCGACAGAGAAGCTTCAAGGAAGGAGATCTGGTCCTCACAACTCGCCGACCAATGATCCTTAACTCCAAGAAGAAGGGTAAATTTGAACCCAAATGGGAAGGACCATTCGTAGTGGAGACAGTCTACTCGAGTGGCGCCTATCGCCTTGTCACCAAAGACGGCGACCGGCTCATGATGCCGATAAACGGCAAGTTCTTAAAAAGATACTATCCTTAGTATCTTTTTGGATAACCAATGCATCGGGAAGTTCCCGGAAGGATACCACACGGGTATTCTTAGGGATAACCTGGTCATTGTGGAATCGACGAGTAAGGAATCTGCATTCGAACTCTGAAGGTCAGAATGTCTCTTCTTATTCTCATCAAAATTCTCTAACTCTTATGAGTTATTTTTGTGAGATGAGATCTAATCCTCTGATAGGTTAATCTTTCCTCACCAAGCCATCCGCTGATCAAATCAAGCGACAGTGGATCCACCAACATTTCCACATGCCAGTCATTGGCATTTCTCGGACTCAACGTATTAGGTCAGAACCACCTAGCATTAAAGTCTCCCTTTGAGTGATAATACGAGTTGGCACTTTCCTTGCTACCCGTATTCCACTTTCTCTCCAGTCTGGTCAAACCTTCCTACAGTTAGGACCAAAGCCAAAATCCTCTCTCGATTCCTTCCATGAACGAGA
>NW_017977015.1:0-962 GCF_001876935.1 Asparagus officinalis
GGGGGGGGTTAGCCCGTTTTAGATGGAGAGGGAAATGAAAAAAGAGGGGGAGGAAATGAAAAGTAGGCGGAGAAATAAAAAAAGAGGGCGTGGGGGGTTTGGCGACGCACATGAATAATAAAGCAACGACAAAACTATAGCTTTTAGCGACATAATAGTTTTACGTCACTAAAAGCTATACTTTTGCCGACGTCATATAGCGTCGGAAAAAGTGTTTACTTTTAGTGACGCAAAATTGTTCGTCGCTAAAAGCTACACTTTTGTCGACGCTAACGTGCGTCGCAAAATGTATACTTTTTTGCGACGAATATTTTTACGTCGCTAAAAGCTATACTTTTGCCGACGAAAATGAAAAAACGTCGGGAAATCCATACACTTTTATCGACGCTAAGTTAAAACGTCGCTGTTCGCGGGAAAAATTGTTGCTTTCTTCATTAATGATTCCATTGTACACTCTTGTAATAGTCTATCGATTACAAAGATCCGGTCTTTTTATAAGATCCGGTTACAACGAAAATCAAATTGAAAAGAAATGAAAATTACAACTTTGTTTCCTTGTTTGTCGAACGAATCGCGAGCTCCTGTTTTGCGGTCGCTCGCTTTGTGGGTTCTTTGCCTGCGCCGGGGTTGTTTGCCGTGGACCACCGCGCGATCTAGATCCGGTCGGATCTATGCAGTACAACGGGTATTATTTCACCAAGGAAATAATAGCCGAGGAGGATTGTTTCACCAAGGAAACAATCGTCCAAGTCTCGGGATCTAAGACCAAGCTTAGATCCGGAGTGTAGCAACGTAGATCTGAGATCCGATCCTCTCGAACACCTGCCTTATTTGACGTTGATGATCGCCGAGCACCCGATCTGGATGAGCAAGTCCTTGATGTCCCAAACTTTAGATCTTTTTTAGATCTGAGTCTCCAATCCTGCAGGGCTTCGCCTCCTCCAAAATCCAACCTTCTCAAA
>NW_017977016.1:0-961 GCF_001876935.1 Asparagus officinalis
CGAGGAACTGGCCTACGAGGACTCCTCCGACGTGCCCTCACCCCCTTCTCTGCGTTATCTGCTCGAGCGTGAAGAGCGAACGAAGCGGATCCAGGCGAAAGAGGCCGAGCTCCGGCGTCTGCGGAAGTGGCACCGGGCTGTTTTGGACCGGATGGACGCCTATCTGGACAGAGCCTTCTTTGAGGACGCTGGTTCTCTTCGCGGCGAGGCGAAGCTGCGGGAGCGCGGGCACGAGGCTAGGAGACTCGGCGAGACTGCCAGGGAGGTGGGGAGGTGGAGGAGGCACTTCAGCTTCTTCACCAGGAGGAAGAGGCCAGTAAGGCGGATTTGGCCAAGCGGCAACAGAGGGGGAAGGAGGAGGCGAGGATCCAACGTGCGGTGGAGCGCGCGAAGATCAAAGCTAAGATCGGCTCGTTCAGCCTGCTGAAGTTTTTGTAATGCCTTGTTCAAGTCTATCCTTCTGTCCTCTTGACCCCCCCCCTTTTTTGTAATTTGATGTCGGTTGTACGGCAACCTTGAACACTGTATGCGCAACTTTGGCCTGTAATGGCTTTATGTTTTGATCATTTTCCGCCTTGCATGCACTATTTCATTCTTTTTGCAGTGGATGCTTTTGGCTTCTGTATTGAACTTGACGAGCCTCTGACTGTCCCGTTTAGGACTTAGTCACTTTAGGCTCTTGTTTTGCCTTCTGTTGCTCACAGCGTGGGATCGGATTAACTCCGATCTTCGCGTTGTAGCTCCAATGGGATCGAGAGAGTAACCCTTGGCTTGCAGCAAAGAACAAACGTTTGCCTTTGCGGCCAACTAAAGAACTCGACTTCGACTCGCCTTTCGGCGAGTTGTTGTCTGGGGAACCAACAGACAGGTTGTCTGTCGAACCGCCTTCGATAATTGTCGTCATTTGGGAATGTGACAATTGATTGTGGTAGGAGTCATCGCCTGGTAGACTCTACCCATC
>NW_017977017.1:0-961 GCF_001876935.1 Asparagus officinalis
CTTTGCTTTGATTCTAGTTAGTTTCTCATGTTTTGATTCGATATTTGAAACCCTAGTTCTTGGATTTGGCCAAAAATCCGAAATTTACATTGGGTTTGTTTGTTGGCCGAAATTTGGGAGATGGATTGTGTAGAGAACCAAATTTGATTATGGAATTTGAGAAAAAACAAAAAAGTTACTGTTCACGGCCGGATTTTACTGTTTACGGCCGGATTTTACTGTTCACGACCTTATTTTACTGTTCACGGCCGGAAATTGGGGGTGTTTTGTGCAAATTTGGGACTGAACTTTGAGGGGTTTGTATGCAAAGAGGGGGAGTGAACTTTGAGGGGGTTGTATGTAAATATGGTTCAATGTGGTTTGAGGGGTTTATTTGCAAAAGAGCAACCCACAAAGTGTAGAGGGGTTTATTTGCATAAGGGTTAAAATTCCAAAAGTTTAGACCACAACCCAATAACCAAAGTTTTGATAAGGGTATGTGGACGTTAAATTGAAATTTGTGAAGGGGTCTATATGCGAAATTGGCTAAATTCTGCAAAAGGGTTTATTTGCAAAATTTAACCAAAATTGTGGGGTACCGGGGTGTTAGATGATCGAATATGATGATCATGACCCGGATCGCGCATGTCCTTGACCTGAATTTGGCCTTGAACACGAGGGGTATTTTGGGTATTTCACCAAAATTTATCGTGAAAACGACATCTATTGTTTGCGTGCACGAAATTTGTGGGTTTAATTGGACTTCAACTATAAGATCCTATTTACTCATAGGATTTAAGTTCAAGTTCTCAATTTTCTTTTTAAATTTCGTGTATTCATTTTTAGATTGTACCTGACTTGCTGCTTTTTTTTTATTGCAGATTTTCGATGTCTCCATATCGACCTCGACCTTGTAGGAGTCGTTCTCGTTCGCAGCACAGCGAGGAAGAGGTTCCCACGACATCTTTCCTAGCGGACTTTT
>NW_017977018.1:0-961 GCF_001876935.1 Asparagus officinalis
AACGCGGGGCTGGACTCCGTCGTTTAATCTTCTTGACGAGGGGTTTAACCTCCGCGTCTCAGATTTTTGGCGCGAGGGTCGACCCACGCATCTGAACTTTCTGACGCGGGGTTCGACCTTCGCGTTTGAACTTTCTGACGCGGGGTTCGACCGTCGCGTTTGAACTTTCTGATGCGGGGTTCGACCTTCGCGTTTGAACTTTCTGACGCGGGGTTCGACCTTCGCATTTGAACTTTCTGATGCGGGGTTCGACCTCCGCGTTTGAGCTTTCTGACGCGGGGTTCGATCTCCGCGTTTGAGCTTTCTGACGCGGGGTTCGACCTTCGCGTCTGAACTTTCTGATGCGGGGTTCGACCTCCGCGTTTGAGCTTTCTGACGTGGGGTTCGACCTTCGCGTCTGAACTTTGCTTTTGAGTTGTCTAACTCTTTTCCTCTTTTTGCAGTGCGCCATACCAGCGAGCCTCTTCTTTTTCGCCACCATTTTGGACATGAAGGTGGTGCAGACATGAACTTAACCTTCAGCTCGCGATTAGAACTCCCAGTTTTCCGAATGAGGGAGAAGAATCGCGTGGAACTGATCACCCAAGCTTCTCATGACACTCTTAGGACATTGGTTTCGGACGCTCGGCTTGAAAGCCCAAGCCGTAGGCCAATAGTCAAACCTGGATACCTCTTCGGGGACTTTGTTGACTTTGACGCAAGCACTGCGTATGATGGGGACTATAAGTGGCTGCGGAAGGTTGAGGACCGCAACCTTTTCTTGCCCAATATGGAGAGGATGTTCCCCATATCTTATTTCAAGTGCGCTTCTGTCCCGAGGCGTATGGATTGGCCCCTGGTTAAGGATCAAGATGGGGTTGCGCTCAGAACTCTGACTTTCTACGGGGTCCGCACCGTTGGTTATAATTGGCAGGTGACAGCTTTACGGCCGAGTTTATTTGCTAAGGAGTATCCCCTTGGC
>NW_017977019.1:0-961 GCF_001876935.1 Asparagus officinalis
AATAGAGTTTAATTGATAACATTTATATATACGTAGTTGAAATGTATTTTACTCTTTGTATGTATATAAAGCATAGGATTATAATTGCATAACCATTATCTCTGCATTCTAGCTACGTCTCCCACTATGTTTTTATTTGAAAAACCTTTGAAAATGTAAGAATGCATTTATTATAATGTTATGAGGTGGTCCCCCAGACCACTACACTGCCTACATTAGACATCACCTCCCATCTTTCAATCTACTGGTCCACCTCGACACAAACCACTCCCCCTCCCTCAAAAAAATGAATAATATAATATTGATTAGCTACCTAATAATGATCTCTGCTCATGAAACTGATTGTTGCTGCAATTTGCATTAAAGGGATCCAGTTATATTTAACCTTATTTCAACTGAACCCTCAATTTGTAATTCAATCACTTCCATTTTGAATAGGTGGGAACTTTTGTGTGGGAAAAAAAATTTGATATTCAAATTTATTGATATTATACTACAAGCTCATATCATTTCATTTATTATTATTTATGTAGAAAATGTATATATAAGAACATGTAACTAATGTGTGTTCTATTCCACTCTTGGTCAGTTCTCTTCAAAGTTATTTTAATATGTTTATTTCTTTTTTATGCATGCTTTGTTTCACTTTTTAAAGTTTTCTTTTTAACATTCGTTTAAGGGGTGTTTGTTTCAAATCCTATAATTTTAGGATATGGATTTCATCATGGGATTTGAAATCCATAGGTAATTTGTTATGAGTTGAGATTCCTAAAACTTTGTTTGTTTCAATAATATTTTGGGATTTGGAATACTATAATTTGTAATATTTTTATTTGTTTCAAACTTTTTGGAATTTGAAATCCTTAATTTGTGTAACACTTTTGAAATTCATCCCACATCCCACCCAAAAAAGAGGATTTCACAAATCCTTAAATATAATACTTTTTTATTATTTGGGGAT
>NW_017977020.1:0-961 GCF_001876935.1 Asparagus officinalis
GTTTGATTGCTCGAACTGAAAATGAACCTCTCGTTCATGAAAGGAATCGAGAGGAGAATTTGGCTTTGGTCCTAACTTTTATAGGTTTGACCTGAAAGCAAGGAGAGCGGAATACAGGTAGCAGTAGAAATACTGGTTTATACTAGCCACTCGATGGGGGATTTTGATGTTAAGTGATTAGGCCTTAACACGTCAAGTTTTGGGAATTGCCATGAATTGGCGGATAGAATTTTAGTGGACCCACTGTCAATTGATTTGATCAGTGGAGGATTTTGTGGGGAAAATTTGATTTATCAAAATGATCGAATCTCATTCATCACGCTTTAACTTCGAAAACATTCAGAGTCCAAGTGTGAATTTTTATTTATCATAGCAACTGGGTTATCCCTAAGAATACCACATGCAGTATTCTTCTGGGAACTTCCCGATACATTGATTATCCTGAATATACTAAGGATAGTATTTCTTCAGGAACTTGCCGTTTATCGGCATCATAAGTCGATCGCCTTCCTTGGTAACAAGGCGATACGCGCCACTCGAATAGACTGTCTCTACTACGAACGGCCCTTCCCATTTGGGTTCAAATTTGCCTTTCTTCTTAGAGTTAAGGATCATAGGTCGACGTTCGGTTAAGACCAAATCTCCTTCTTTAAAACTCCGTTGTCGAACCTTCTTGTCGAAAGCTCTAGAAATTCTGGCTTGGTAAAACTCAATGTGCTGTTGAGCTTCTAAGCGTTTTTCATCGAGCATCTCGAGTTCCTCGAGGCGTTTCTGATGTTGTTCTTCGGTCGTCATCTGGGTTGCGAGAGCGATTCGAAGAGACGGGATCTGTATTTCCAACGGAAGGACAGCTTCACACCCGTATACCAAAGAATACGGGGTTGCTCCCGTTGGCGTACGCACCGTGGTACGATAGGCCCATAGCGCTGCGCCAAGCTTGTCATCCCAATCTCGTTTGTTA
>NW_017977021.1:0-961 GCF_001876935.1 Asparagus officinalis
TCAGATAGTTCCATTGTTACTCACATCTATACCCCAGTTTGAAAGAATAATTTTGTTTCCAGTCTTCCAATAGCAGTTTCTGATTAAAACATTGATGTCTTCATATAGTCTTCGAAAAACCATAATCTTGTGCATCCGTTGATCATGAAAAATTCTACGATTTCTTTCTTGCCAAATATGCCAAACTGCTGTACTCAAAACCAATCTGGCCAAAATGTAGGTTTTATCTTTCACCTTGAATTTGTTTTGTGTTGCTGTTGCTTCAGTTCTCAGGTCCTGGATTGTCCTATCATCGGAATGCAGCTTCAGTTTACAAAGCTCCCATATATAAGCAGAAAAGGGGCATTGGAAAAATAGATGATCAATGGATTCCTTCCCATCAATACAGAGAACACAAACCTCAGTCGAGATGATCCCAAATCTGTAAAGTCTATCTCTGGTAGAAAGTCTATTAAGTAAACTTTTGAGCAAGCAGCAGGACATCTTAGGAACAGAGCATGGAAACCAGACCATATTAAAAAGATCAAATTTTGGGTATAAAGTTCTAACTTGATTCCAGGCAGAAGCAAAAGTAAAATTACCTTTAGGATTATGTAGCCAAGCCCATTGATCTTCCTGTACAGAGATTTGGATATTAGATATAGCTTTCTTCAAAGGGTTGAGACATGGTAGAGAAAACTGCCATTGAGAATTGTGAATGATGTGGGAAACAGACCAGTTTTCTGTGCCTGAGAGATGTGGATCAACATTATGTAGAATGTCTATAATTCTTCCCTCTTGGATCCAAGGGTCAAACCATAGTGAAGTAGTCTCACCATTACCAACAGTTTTCCTAACACAACTCAGAGCAGTAGATTTCAGGCTAGTTAAATGCTTCCATGTTCCAGAATTCAGTGTATTTACTGGTGCATCCCATAAGCTCTTACCTTTAGTGTATCTGGCATTCATCCAATTGGACCAA
>NW_017977022.1:0-1316 GCF_001876935.1 Asparagus officinalis
ATGGCTTCCGATGATACCGAATCCAGCACGGGACAATCCTACGAATCATTCATGATTAGCGCCGAACAGATGGCTAAGATACTTGAGGTCGCTTTGACCAAGCAGAAAGAAAATTTTAAATTTTAAATGGAAATGGCTATGTAGCAAATGAGAGAGATGCATGACCAGCAAATCGCGGCACTGACAACTCATCAAGGAGAATCTAGTCGTCACAATAATCCTAACCAAGGTGATAATGAGCGGGAAGTGAATGAGAACGCCAACATGACCATCCTTCCCATCGACAACAATACCGCGGTTGGTCCTTCGGATGATAACAATACGAAGGAAGACCATGTTACTTCTCCCCGAATTCTCTTGAAGAAAGATACAGGCGAAGATAAGAAGATGAGGGATTTGGAGAGCAAAACCAATGCATTGATGAGTGCTCAGGAAGTAAAAAGGTCCGGAATACCATATCCATACCCAAGGGAGTGGGAATCAATTCCATACCCGGCAAAGTTCAATTTGATCAATTTTACATCGTTTGATGGAAAGGATTCCAATACCCAGCACTTAATGTATTTTAAGTCTCACTTAGGAATAATCTCCGGGAATGGACCTCTAATGGTGCAGTCATTCGTTGGCACTCTTCGCGGAGCAGCCTTCGACTGGTATCGCCGTCTTAAGCCGGAGAGTATCAGCAGTTGAGATGACATGGAGGACATGTTTCTAACAAACTTCTTCGATGACGACACCGAGATTTTAATTTGTACACTATTTGACAAAAAACAGAAAAACGAAGAGTCGGTCGAAAACTTCGTTAAAAGATTCCGGAACAAAGCAATGAACTGCAGAGATCCGATCAGTGAAGACTTTATCCTCGAGACTTGTCATAATAATCTTTCATTATACATCCTCGAAGCTATGGGAATGGCACCACCAAAGACCTGGAAAGATTTGAAAGTGCGAGGAGAACGAGCCGAGATGATTCCTGTAAAAAGGAGAAGACCGAAGGGGTCAAAACAGAAAATAATCTCCAAAAGAGAATTTTATGTTTGAGGGTTAAATATGGTTGAAATAAGCGATAAATATAAATAATTAGTAGATAAATGTGGATAAGACCTGGAGAACAAATGCGAATGTGCGAAAAATTACAAAATCTATACAATAGCAGAAGCGAAGGATCAGTCATGGGTAATTCTATTGGTCGAGGACAATGTTAAAATGTTGAGATAGAAAATATATTGATATCCAAATGAATTGGATGAGAAACAAAGAATGAAATATTCTACTGCATTATCAAAGAATTGTTTTATCATTGAAAAGCATTTAAA
>NW_017977023.1:0-960 GCF_001876935.1 Asparagus officinalis
CTTCGAGATATTCGACCCCCAGCTCCTTGGCGAAATTGAGTCCAATGAGAAGTGCATTGTACTCGGCTATGTTATTGGAACACGGACCAATCAATGAATAAGCTCGGGGCATCACATGCTTTCCCGGAGAGATTAAGACGACTCCAACTCCAGAGGAGACGGTAGGACACCCCGGGGCTATTACCCTATTAACTGCTCTTGAAGCACCATCGAAATATAATTGCCATACTTGCTGGTGCGATGTAGTGTTAACCTCGTGGGTTTCATCCGGCAAGTCATCATATACTTCTGCCGCATCTGCGGTCGGGTTTGCCGCCAAAAGATCACAAATCGCTTGTCCCTTGACCGACTTTTGCTGTTTGAAGTGCAAATCATACTGGGACAAGAGGATGGCCCATTTTGCCAACCTCCAATTCATCGAACCCGGTTGCGTCATAAATACTCACACGGGATTAACATTGGAGATAACATAAATTGTCTGTCCCACTAAGTAATGCCGCATCTTTTGCACTGCAAACACCAACGCGAGACATTCTTTCTCAATCATCGGATATCGAGACTCAGCGCCCACCAAAGTCCGACTTAAATAATAAACTGCCTGTTCGTGACCGTTATCATCGTCTTGTGCTAACAAAGCACTTATCGAATGGTTCATCGCCTTGATGTAAATCAAGAACGGTTTACCTGATTTTGGTGCAACGAGAACATGGGGATTTGTTAGATATGTCTTGATATCTTCGAGTGCCTTTTGGCAGGCGTCGTCCCAAATAAATGACGCACCCTTCTTGTTTAGCTTAGAAAATGGTTGGCACTTCCCAGAAAGGTTTGAGATGAACCGCCGGATGTATGCTAGCCGCCCTTGCAATCCTCTGAGTTCTCTTAGATTCCTCAGAGGCTGCAATTCATGTATCGCCTTTACCTTATCGGGATCGATATGTATACCCTTAGTGGTGACGACGA
>NW_017977024.1:0-960 GCF_001876935.1 Asparagus officinalis
ATTTCTTGGGCTTCTTCCACCTCCAACCATCTCCCCAAGGTATCTTTTCTAACTTGATCTTGTAATTTTTTTTTTGTATACTTGGATGATCTTGTGGATGAATCATTTGTAGTAGTGAATGATTATCATATTTTGTGATCAATTTAGGGTTTAATTTGGGGATTTGTCAAAAAAAAAATAGGGATTTTTGTTCAAAATCCGAAAATTGGAGGGGGTTTTTTGCAAATTCGAAAATTTCTTGGGGGTTTGAACTCATGATATCTTGTTCAAAAAGCTAAAAAAAAAGAAATTTTTTTTGGGTGTTTTGTGCAAAACCGAAAAATATTGGGGTGTTTTATGCAAAATCTGAAAATTCTTAAGGTTTTTGTGCAAAACACATGATTTCAAATAAAAAAAAAAGTGTTTTATGCAAAAAAAAAAAAAAAAAATTTGAATTTAGGTATTTTGTGCAAATATGAGTAATTGGTCAAATAAAAGTCTAATTGGATACTTCTCACATTCGGATATTTGTACTGGATATTCTATTCAACAATAGTAAGGTTTTGCTTATAATTGTCATTTCAACATGTATGTTTCACCGATCAAGTTATCAAAATTTTAACATTTTTGTTCTCACATAATAATTTTGAGGAAATTCATTGTCAAAAGAAATTCTGATAACTTGAAATTAACTCATGTTGAACAATTTGTAGCTAAAAAAAAAATATTAATTTTTTTTTCTTTTTTCTTTTCTTTTCTTTTTCTGTAGATGCCTCCCAGAAAGAAATCTCGAGCAAGTTCATCATCATCTGATCCATCTGATACCGACATAGATAGACCCACTATTTTATCTAGAATTGTGAGTCTTAACATTCATTTTGAGAGGGGATTTCAGATGAGTGCACTGCATATATATCATTCCACAGTCACCATGTTATCTGCAGTAGGTCTTAGGAGCATGATGACTAAACCCTTAGAAAA
>NW_017977025.1:0-960 GCF_001876935.1 Asparagus officinalis
CACCACCGGTAGCTCAGCAGCCGGGGATACCTGTCGTTCCTGTCAGAGAGAGACCTCCAGAGGTCGCGCCTACAACCATTCCTCTAGCAGTCCCAGATAGGACCACAGAGCAGGAGGCTTGGCTCCGTATAGTGGAGAGGTATCAGAAGATGAGAGCACCAAAGTTCCAGGGGTCACCAGACCCTCTTGCAGCCCATAAGTGGAAGGAGGATGTGAGCAACATTCTCGATATACTCGGTGTAGATTCAGTCCAGAAGCAGAGACTGGCATCCTACAGCCTGAAGGGAGATGCCGGGAGGTGGTACCGACTCCAGTTCACTCCAGAGCAGAGGCTGACCCTCACGTGGGAGGACTTCATATATTTCTTCGATGGACACTACATTTCTTCTGCAGCACGGACTGGGAAGGAACTTGAGTTGTCCCGTTTGACTCAGGGGGACATGACAGTTGCAGACTATGAGAGCAGATTCATGGAGCTGTTACATTTCACAGGCATGTGGCAGACAGGAGAGCGTCAGGCTCAGATGTTCTTGGCTGGGCTCCGCCCTAATCTTTGACGGTACCTCGTGTCGAGGAGATTTTATTCAGTCAGGGAGGTAGCTGAGGCTGCCACATCTCAGGAGATTGAGACTTCTATGTTCCAGAAAGACAAGGAAGGGAAGGCTAAGACCGGACAGAGTGGGGACAAGGGCAAGAACAATAGAGGTTTATCTGGACATCAGCAGCAGCATCAGGGCCCTTATAAAAGGGGACACCAGCAGGAGCAGAGAGCGCATCAGCAGCGCAAGTTCCAGGGATCCTGTTTTAACTGTCACAAGGTCGGACATAAGGCATCAGAGTGCCGCAGCGCACCAGCAGGAGCCCAGCAGGGCAAAGGTCCGAACCAGCTGTAGCAGCAGCGCCAGCAGGGTAGAGGTCAGGGCCAGCAGAACAGGCTTGAGGCACCACCAGCAGCTCAGA
>NW_017977026.1:0-960 GCF_001876935.1 Asparagus officinalis
GGAATGAACTCCCTTAGACTTTTGTGCTACAACTTCGAATATGTAGGCTTCGCCATTGTTATAGGAATAAGCCACCCAGCAACGTGTTTTAAACGCTGACTTATCCATACTTAGGCTTCGGGATAAAATACCCTAGACTGGTACTCTGGTGTCTTTTTCTATGGCGAAAGACTAAACCAGCGGCGCGTGTTAGGCGTCGGCATATCCTTTCTTAGGATTCAGGATGAAATTCCCCACGCGTGTAAGGCATGGATTTTGGTGTTATTAATAACAACCTGCCACAATGTTGAATATGTGGACGGGTGTTCTTTTTAACGGTTAAGAACTAACCGGCAGCGCGTGTTAGGCGCAGACTTATCCTTACTTAGGTTTTAGGATAGAATACCCCAGAATCGAACTCTGGTGTCTTTTTGTACGGAAAAAGACTAAACCGGCAGCGCGTGTTAGGCGCAGACTTATCCTTACTTAGGTTTTAGGATAGAATACCCCAGAATTGAACTCTGGTGTCTTTTTGTATGGAAAAAGACTAAACCGGCAGCGCGTGTTAGGCGCAGACTTATCCCTGCTTAGGATTCGGGATAAACTTCCTAGGATGAATCCTATATTGACAATTTTTGGGAAAGGAAGAATTTTATATTCTATTTTCCTGGTCTTCTTTTAGGGTGAAGGAAACCCGGAAAACAAGGAAGGAAGAATTTTATATTCTATTCCCTGATTCTGGAAAGGAAGAATTTTATATTCTATTTCCAGCGCAAAAGAAACTAGAAGTGGGATCTCCACTCCGAGAATCTGGAAAATTTAGATAAACTTACCTTTTATAGGATTGGTTATCTAAATTGGGTAAAAGAGTTCTTCGTTTATCGAAGTGAAGTTTCAGCTTTGGCTAAAACCGTGAGAAGATTTAACCAAAGAGAAGAAAAAGGAGTTCTTTCGTTTATCGAAAGGAGACTCTGATCTGAA
>NW_017977027.1:0-960 GCF_001876935.1 Asparagus officinalis
AGATATCTTATATTTTTACATGCAAAATTGTAGAAATACTATTGTCTTGAGGACTACCCGGGGGCGTGGTACTATGTTTTCAATATCAAAGTTGAGGCCGTGCTCAAATAGTGGCGACATGAGCTGAAGATATCAACATATGATAAATATACCCAAGACTGGCAGAGATTTTTAAATCTCAATGAGAGGGTGGATCTCGATCATTTCACGGCTCTTCTTTTTTATTGGGATACTGAGTCCGCACAGGTACGAGTACATTATCAGGTTGCGTACATGAGCATATTGTAAATGCAATTTATTTTTAACACGCGTAATTTTTGTAGGATAAATCTAAGAAGGGCTCGACGAACCGACATAGCAAGCGCAAGCTTGACCACCACTTGGGATCGAGGTCCTTTGCCAACCTTGAGTATAGATATTGTCGAGACACGGTATAATATTTAAAGTTGATGTATTCACATGCTAACACCTTCAATTTGGCCAAACTCTTCGACATTTCCTATTATATTTTGTAGGGGAAGCCGATAATGCCGATCAATTTGAAGGCAAAGTTAGCTTACGGCACACTCAACATATAAAGATGAAGAGAAGATTAAAGAAAACATGGTGTTGGTGGTAATTATTTTTCAACAAATATAAATTAATAACTATTACGTTGTTGTACATTTCATTAATTAGGAGTTTTAACTTTTGTAACTTGAAATCATTATTTGCCAATTCAATATATATCTATTTTCTGTATGTGATTTAGGATAATATTGCTGTCGCGTCGAAGGATGCAGCACTACGTGCTACCCAAGAAGCTGCTGATGACCCTCATGTTTTGTCAAGAGAGGAAAGTAATTCCATTGCAATGAATGTGATGGGGTATAATAACCGGGGTATGCAATGGAATGTGATGGGGTATAATAACCGGGGTAGATACCCATTGATGGGGGTTGGAGCTCAGCGGGGTACCTC
>NW_017977028.1:0-959 GCF_001876935.1 Asparagus officinalis
GAGGAAGACGACGGAGTTCCCTAATTCTATTACCATGAACCCAATTCTATACACTTAATGAAACGAATGGGGTATAATTTTAATGAAAAACAGGGTTTAAATTTCGGGAAAGGTAGGCGAACCCCAATCCGAATGTCTCTAACCCCTGTAGGAAAGCCTCCGGATTATTATCAAAAAACTGGAAGGGGCTTAGGTTATGTCACGACTCCCCCTGCCTCAGAAAATGAGATCAGTAATTATCTGCGTCAGGATCATTCATCTGGAACATCTTCCTGGGAATCCGACGTCAGTGTCGGACCTTTCTTTAAAAGTTTGACTGTGAACATGGCTTCAACTAGTCACCCCGATGAAGATGCAGGGGGTGATGAAGAGTTAATCAAATCAACCGACGACCCTTGGATCAAACATCTTAACATTTTGTGGGATATGCGCTTCGAACAACGCGAACCACCCACTGAAGATAAAGTGATCCAGGTCAACATGGGAGATGAGTCTAACCCTAAGCCTATCTTTATAGTCGAAGACTTATCATCATCCGAAAAAGAGGACATTATATCTCTCATCCACCCTAAGCCTATCTTTATAGTCGAAGACTTATCATCATCCGAAAAAGAGGACATTATATCTCTCATCCGAGAATATATAGATGTCTTCGTTTGGAATTATGAAGATATGCCTGGCCTGGACCCGAAGGTGGCCATGCACCGTCTCAATATCGATCCGGATGCAAAACCCGTTAAACAACAACAACGCAGGTTTCGTCCAGAGATCATGGAATCAATTGAGTCAGAAGTTAAAAAGCTTATAGACTCGGGTTTTGTTAGGGAAGAACAACACCCCGAGTGGGTGGCCAACATTGTCCCAGTTCCCAAGAAGAACGGTAAGGTCCAGATATGCATTGATTTCCGCGATCTTAACGCAGCTTGTCCAAAAGACGAATTCCCACTCCCCATCACGGA
>NW_017977029.1:0-959 GCF_001876935.1 Asparagus officinalis
CTCTGACAAAACCCACTTATCAATCCTCGTCAATAGGATGATAAGTCCACAAAGTTGCTCCAATCACAATACAAATCATGTCACGTTAACACTAAACCTCTGACAAAACCCACTTATCAATCCTCGTTAATAGGATAATAAGTCCACAAAGTTGCTCCAATCGCAACATAAATCCTGTCACGTTAACACTAAACCTCTGACAACCCACTTATCAATCCTCATCAATAGGATGATAAGTCCACAAAGTTGCTCCAATCGCAACACAATCCTGTCACGTTAACACTAAACCTCTGACAACCCACTTATCAATCCTCATCAATAGGATGATAAGTCCACAAAGTTGCTCCGATCGCAACATTCTCTTGTCACGTTAATATCAAACACCTCTGACAATTTCCACTTATCGACTCTCGTCAACAGAGCGATAGGTCCTCAAAGTTGCTCCGATCGCAACAATTTTTACTTATCGACTCTCGTCAATAGAGCGATAGGTCCTCAAAGTTGCTCCGATCACAACACTTTCCACTTATCGACTCTCGTCAATGGAGCGATAGGTCCATAAAAATACTGTTAGGTTAACATCACACCTCTAACAGTAAAACCCCCCAATGAACTTGATCCCTAACGGATTAAATATTTTCTGGAATTATCCTAGTGATAATAAAAAAAATTTCTGAATTTCACTCTAAGTGAAAATTCATGCCAAGTTAATATTACACCTCTGGCGCTTCCAACTTTCTTTCAGTGTTTCAAGTAACACAGGAAGAAATAACGACAAAGTCTACGTATTCAACATCGTAGCACCAAAATCCATGCCTTTTACGCATGAGGGACTTTATCTCGATCCCTAATTAGAGACAAGCCTACGCCTAACACGCGTTGCCGGTTAATCGTTTCCCGTGAAAATGACAAAGTCTATGTATTCAAAATCATAGCATCAAGTCTAAGAGGGTTCATTC
>NW_017977030.1:0-959 GCF_001876935.1 Asparagus officinalis
CTTTTTTTTAAAGATTTTACTTTGATTTTCAATCTATCCAATTTATAAAACTTTTTTCATTTTTTTAAAATTTCACTTTAATTTTTAAACTTTTCAATTTCTCAAACTTTGCGCAATACCTTTTTTTTATCGCTTTGACATAAGTTGACTTGTTTTGCGTTTCACTTAGTTCTCTAAACATTACAATTTTTTTTGTCATTTCACTTTAATTATCAAATATCCCAATTTCCCAAACTTTCCGGTTCTCAAGCTTATTTGAGATTTCACTTTGATTTCAAAATTTCGTATACTCAAAATTCTTTTTCATTTGGACATAAGTTGGCTTTTATTTTTCCGTTTAGTTTTCTAAAAATTGCTATTTCTCAATCTATTATTAAGGTTTCACTTTAATTCAAAGTCAAACTTTCTATTATCTCTACCTTCTTTAAAAAATTTGACTTTAAGTTTCAACGTTTCCAAATTCTATAACTTGTCAATTTTTAAAGACTTCACTTTAATTTTCAAAATGTCCATTTCTTAAACTTTGTTCCATACCATTTTGTCCACTTTGACATAAATTGACAAGTTGACTTGATTTGCTTATCAATTAGTCCTCAGCTTTACGATTTTTTTTTGTCATTTCACTTTATAATAATTTTAAAACGTCCCAGTTCCTCAAACTTTGTGACAACTAACTTCTAATTGATAAAAAACAGATTGCTTTTAAGGAAGAGGAACAAGAACACAACTTTCCTTCTGATTATTTCTTAAACATATATTTTTTTCTTCTCTTCTCACTTCACACTCTCTCTTCTCATCATCTTAACAGAATACAACTCTATTAATAGACTCTTAAAACAGAATTCTAAACACCACTACTTAATTCTGACTCTTTGTTAAAATCTGTCATGACTTATTATAGGGAACTCCAAACGACTGCCCCTTCAACTTCTAATTTAATATCGCCTTGACTGTGTTTG
>NW_017977031.1:0-958 GCF_001876935.1 Asparagus officinalis
TTATCTTAGTTGTATTTGAATTTTGAATCTTTAAATTTTGAAGTCAGCCGCTCATTTTTCATGTGTGAGGTGTGTTCTGCTACAGTGATAATTCTACTGTTCAATTTACTGTACTATGAAAAGTGATTCTTTGATCCTCCTATTTGTATAAATGAATAGATATCACCCTTCAAGTTTAACATTCTCTAGAAGTTCAATATCATGGGGAGATCAGAGGAGATACCAAATATGTTGTACTTGTAGTTTAAGGAGCTCCATATAGTTTAAGGTGCTCCATATAGTTTAAGGAACAAAGCAGCATTCCCTAAACAAGCGGTCATGAGACTCACAATTCATTCTTTCACGCAGCACACATATAGGAACAACTTGAACATTTTTCTTCATCGATCTATCTTATGCGTTCGATCTGCCAAGAACTGCTAAGCTAGAAAATGAATTCAACTTTCAAATGAGCGCGCCTTCCCTCTCCATAAATCATGACATTATACGCGACGCCCTCCATTACTCAAAAGATGATATAAGGAGCTTGTTGAAAATATCCATTAGCTTCTACTAACCAACATGTTTCATAATATCCATCAACTCTAAATATTTGAACACTAACTGACCAGTTAGCTGTCTGGAGAATTGAACGTGCCATCTTGTCTCATTGTGGATTAGTTTAGAAAGAATAGCAGCCATAGGACACAAAACTTACTGATATAAATCAGAGAAAGAAGATGCCAAAGTGAAACATTCACCCATCTATCTAAGGGGGTTATTGGTTGGGACAAATTGGGGCCAAGTGAGAAAATTGTTCCAATAGAACAATTTTATCCGTTTGGGATATTTTGAGTAGGGTAAAGTGGAATAAGTGGGATAATGGGACAATTTGAGCATTTGATTTGATAATTCATGTGGGATAATTGATGATGTGGTACCTTATTAAAATATAATTTTATCTATTAATTATTTCTAA
>NW_017977032.1:0-958 GCF_001876935.1 Asparagus officinalis
TTCGCTGGTGGTTGAACTTTTGTTGGAGGCTGCTTCGGCCTCCATACTTGGCGGGTTGGTAATGGCTTTCTGGCCACTCTTTCTTCCTCCAGTTTCTTGGCCTCTTGCACAAGAATTTTTGCTTGTGCGAGTAATGCACGGCGTTTGTGAATCCGCTCTTCAAGTGTCGAACGGTTCCGTTTGACCCGGATCCATTCGTTCGTTGGCGGCTTGGAGGAGCTGACATTCTTCAGTTGTTGAGGCTGTTTGCCTCCTCTGTTCTTTAGATCCACGTTGTAGCGGATCCCGTCAACAGACTCCATGGCCTTTGCAAATTGTTTCGCAAGGCGTTGACGTTGCCTTTGGCGGGCTCTCTTCGAGAGAGTCACCACGCCCTCTGCAGCAGAAAGGTTGGCCAGAGCAGCTCCGACCTGGTTAGGAATTGGAGGAATCTCACCCGATGCGGCTTTGGCATCCAGCGGGGCGAGATCTTCATTGGCGTTTTCAACGTCTTCAAACCAACGAGTTTTTCTCCTGGAGGAGAGTTTCTTGGACTTGCGGGGGGAGGTTGATCCGGACGAGGACGACAAGTACTCCTCGAACTTTTGCTGGTCGAATTCATACTCGACCTCCTCCTCGACCGGGATTGAGATCCGCGGCTGCGACGCAACGATCTCGGTGTTCGCGGGAAAAATCGTGTCTTTCTTCATTATTGATTCCATTGTCATCTTTAATAACAGCTTTTTGAGTTACAAAGATCCGGTCTTTTTATAAGATCCGGTTACAATAAAAATCAAAGAAAAGAAAAGAAAGATTACAACTTTTTATCCTTGTTTGTCGAACAAATCGCGAGCTCCTGTTATGCGGTCGCTCGCTTGCGTGGGTTGTTTGCCTGTGCCGGGGTTTATCTGTGGACCACCGCGAGATCTAGATCCGGTCGGATCTATGCAGTATGACGGGTATTATTTCGCCAAGGAAA
>NW_017977033.1:0-958 GCF_001876935.1 Asparagus officinalis
CATAGTTGGCCAGTAATACCCGATTCTCCTAAGTCGATCACAGAGCTTAGGACCAGGCTGATGTGCACCACATATCCCATCATGCGCCTCTTTGAGCGCTTGTTCCGCTTCTTTGTTGGATAGACAACGGAGTAAAATACCATCATACGATCGCCGATACAACATTTGCGCTGTGGCGTTGTAATAAAATCTCGGCGCTCTTCGCCGAATCGATTCCCTTTCTCTTACATCTTCAGGTAATATACCATGTAAGACGTAGTCAATAATAGGAAAACGCCAATCTCGAACTTCGGGTTCAACTCCAGTTGAGTATACCTCTTTAGCATTCGAATCGTAGATTGGAACAATAAGCTGATGAGTCCTCACTGTAATCAATTGTTCTGTTTCGGGAGGTTGAGCCAAGGATACTGACAATGCTGCCAATGCATCCGCGTATGTATTTTGGAGACGCGGAACGTACTCGATGAAAAATTCTTCAAACGAGCTTGCTATTTCGATGGCCACCTGGTGGTATGGAATCAGGTCTCGATTTCTGACTTCATACTCTCCTCGTATTTGATTAACCACCAGTTGAGAATCTCCAAAAGCTTCAAGGTATTCGACCCCCAGCTCTTTGGCGAAATTAAGTCCGATTATTAATGCATTGTATTCAGCCACATTATTAGAGCATGGTTCGGTCAATGAATATGCTCTAGGCAAGACGTGCTTTTCCGGGGAAACTAAAACGACCCCCACTCCGGAGGAGATTTTAGAACATCCGGGTGCACTTGCTACATTGGTTGATCTGGAGGCCCCATCGAAGTATAACTGCCACACTTGTTGATGTGAGGTGGTATTGACTTTGTGAGTTTCATCTGGCAGGTCGTCGTACAATTCGACTACATCCTTTGTAGGGTTTTCAGCCAGAAGATCGCAAATAGCTCGTCCTTTAACAGATTTCTGTTGCTTAAAATACAAG
>NW_017977034.1:0-1434 GCF_001876935.1 Asparagus officinalis
GACCGGATCTTTTGTAACTCAAAAAGTTGTAACTCAAGATGACAATTATCTCATTAACAAAGAAACCTATGATTTTTCCAGCGAACAGTCGCCTCGTTGGCTCGTCGGTTTGTGCCGAGCTATGCTAAGGGACCTATAAGCAATTTTATATGCCTACAGGTACAAAAGCAAGTAAAGAATAATGCAAGAAATACTGATGAAGTGATAATAATCACATAAGTGTCTCACCATCCAACATACTGAAATACATAGTCAAGATCTGAGTAGATAAACTGGAATACTCAACGAGTCTCAAATACAAATATCTGACAAAAAGAAATAAGGCACACAGCCTTTACAACTTCTAGAACAAGACTCTCAAATGTCTAAACAAAAGTCTCCTGTGGAACTCCAAAAGAAAATATAACTAAGTAGATAGTTGAAGCTAAAATGCATCGCCATTAACCTGCGACTCTCCGGGCTCCTGGCTCATTACCTGGAGGGACAACGAGCGTCAAAGCGCTAGCGAGTAACATCACAACCAACCCCAAGGGAACAGGGCTCGTTGTATAAGAAAATATGGATAATACATAATAGATCTAAAATCATTAATCTTACTAAAGAGGGTTTTAGTATTTAGAAATTTACAACATGAGCATAGGTACGTCGAGCGAAATAATCCAAATAAGGAAACCCTCATGTATATACCTTATATCTCAAATTGTAAATCCCTAAACACTAAACCCGAGGTTCTAGTACAGGAAACAATAATAAAGGAAACACAACTAATCCCAAAGCATAAGTACAGTGCTATGTCATAGCTTACAAGAGCATCATGTTATTACTTACATATATGTCATGTTATAATCTACATAAGTGTCATGTCATAAACTCCTGTGAGAAAGTCATCTACAGGGTTAAGAAATATGTCCGATACAGGAACTAAATACTGTGGTTTCCAAACACATGGAATACGTGGGCCAATTGTCGCCAACATCGGAGGACTGAACAGTGGATTATAGTCCCACGACCGAGAGAACCACAACTCCTCACGTATGGCACGATTCCAGTAGTCGCGAAACCAACGCAAGAGAAGCAGGGGCACTGGTGTTGGGAGGAATCGTGGCTACTGTCTCACATGCCGCATTCAAGGCTACACGAGTGGAAGACATGGTATGTACAAAATACTAAGCAGTGTAGAGAGCATGAAAAGATATAACGATTTTAGTTGGATGTGCACAATAAATCTAAGCGATGGATCACCGTCATCTACTTCACAGAGAAGAGCTATATAAGGAGTTTAGGAAAGTCATACTGGTTCGGGTAGCCGTGAGGTTCGAGTTGGGTGGAAGATCGAATAACCCCGGTAGCTCGTTGCTCCTGGTGTAGTGGAGTCTCCAAGTCTTCAAGTGAGCTTGGATAAAATAGGAGTCTTCTTAAGACACCAAACGGCAA
>NW_017977035.1:0-958 GCF_001876935.1 Asparagus officinalis
ATCATTACACTGCTCATCAGCATCTCTAATAGTTGCTAATATAATATTAGTCATATTGTTGTCGCAGCCGTCAAGATCAATCATCTCAGAAATGAGGTCGTGCTTGTAGCGGTTGTAGAGCTGCGGTTGCAGTGATCTATCGTCGGGGTTTGATAGGGATCAACTATCCATTGTGATTTTTAGACAGCCTACTACAGTGACGGAGGTAGCGGTGGTGTTGGAGGTTTCGAGTGAGGTTAGAGAGAGGGTGGAAGAGGAGATGGGTTTGTAGAAAGAGGAGTAGATCTAGAGAAGATCTAGAGAAGAAGAAGAGGGTAGTCTGGGAATTTTTTTGTCTTGGAAATTGCAAATGGGGCTGATTCACATGGATTTTTCATTTTAGGGGAAAAAGCACATTTGAAAAAGTTCAAGGGGCTAAATGGGGCTGATTCACATGGATTTTTCATTTTAGGGGAAAAAGCACATTTGAAAAAGTTCAAGGGGCTAGGACACATCAACAATTTAGTTTTGGGGCCTTGAAGCAATTTTTCCTTTTATTTGTCCAGCATTTATATGATGTCCAACACTTTGTAGTAGTTCTTTGAAAGCCTCTTCTAAAGTTTTCTAAGTATATAAATTCAAAAATAATTTAAAATCTTGAGATTATTCAAAATATGATGCTTTAATTTTTTCCACATCTCCTCTAATATATAAATATAAGCTATCCCTCTAGCCTCATTTTATATGATGAATATTATTTATCAAATGGATCACATACAATTGCTTGTGGTTTAAAAAGGCTTAATATCTTTATTGGCTTAATTAAATTAAATATTTTATAGTTTATAAAAGTTTTAATTACATACATCCACTTGTATCTTGTTGTATTTAAATATCCTAATATTTTTTAAAATTGCATGTATGTACCTTCTATACACAATAAGACTATTTGTAATTTTCCTATATGAATATAATGGTA
>NW_017977036.1:0-958 GCF_001876935.1 Asparagus officinalis
GTTGACCGGCGCGCACGAGTTGGTTTGACGTACGCGCGTTGACCGATGCGCACGAGATGATTTGACGTATGCGCGCTGACCGATGCGCACGAGTTGGTTTGACGTGCACGTGTTTGACTGACGCGCATGCGTTGGTTGACGTGCGCGCGTTGACCGGCGCGCATGAGTTGATTGACGTGCGCGCGCTGACCGGCGCGCACGCGTTGGTTGACGTGCGCGCGTTGACCGGCGCACACGAGCTGATTGACGTGCGCGTGTTGACTGGCGTGCACGAGTTGATTGACGTGCACGCGTTTGACCGACGCGCACGAGTTGGTTTGACGAATCTTCTTGACTCGCCCATTCATTGCTTCGAGTTTCGTGCGGGCTCTCATAGACAGTTTTAGACGCCTACAATAACCAACTAGGGATTAGAAAATTTCAAATTTATCAAATAAATTAATTATTACATAACTCTATCAATTTGGCAAGTGACGATATTTTTATAATTTTTTTTTAAGAAAAAGAAAAAAAATGTAACTAAAAAATGTAAAATAAAGAGAAAAAAATAACTAATTCCGACCCCCACACCTAAATTTTGCATTGTCCTCAATGCAAACTCTATGATGCATAAAGTAAAACAGATAAGAAGTGAAGCACTTACATTTGGTCGGCTGATAAAAATCTGCAATTACCTTTGGTCTGAGGAGGATGAAAACAAAAATTTATTCTTTTTTCTTTTTTTTCTTTTTTTTTCTCTTTTTTTTTCTTTTTTTTTCTTCTTCTTTTTTTTTCCTTTTTTTTTTGAAAACTGAACAAGAAGCTCTCAAGTAAGAGAAGAATAAATTCTTTTATTATTCTGAAATAAACAAAATAAACAATGTAGAATGAAATATTCAACATGAAGAGGTCCTGTTCTACATTGACTCCTACCTTACTGTTGAAAATTCTTCCCCGGATTTTAAACAAATTCAGAATG
>NW_017977037.1:0-958 GCF_001876935.1 Asparagus officinalis
GCCTAGACGTGGCCGCTCAGGGCTAAGCGACACGCCCTGGGCACCGCCTCCGCCTAGGCGGGCGCCTAGGCGGCCGCCCAGAGCGTGTTTTACAACACTGGGGAAAACTAAAAAAATATTTTACTATTTATATAAGTGTGTTAGTAGTAAAAATTTGGAATGAATAATAAATTACATTTTTTGAACTGAAATGCAAAATAAATGAAATAAATAATAACAATTTAATCTAATATACCTTTTGTTAAATTCTTTCCATTTATGAACAGAATAGTAAAAATTATTTGTTTGCTGTTAAATGAGCTATCCAATCGAATATAACCGAATATTTGAACGAATAATAGCCGAACTATTTGTTAATTATTTGACTCATTTCCACCCTTAATGACAGATTATAAATTTTGAACCAGCGTGGTAACTTTTTTCTTCCTTTAGAAGTAACCAGGTGTATGGAATATCATTTACTTATCATATGCAGGACGGCACCAGCAACCAATATAATGACCATAATATATTAATCTTCATAATGCATTAATCTTCAGACACATCATGCAAAATACCTGATATGCGTCATAAAGACTTGGCCTTATGAGCTCAGCCATACTGCCATCAACCACGATAAAATTTTTTGTGCCATTTGTCTTCACTCCAGTGACTCGATTAACAAAGCAGCACGTATTTGCAATGAGTGATCTTCCAGGTTCAATTATCAGAGTAAGTCCTCGAGAAAGAACTTGCTCTCGCACCTACAGTTCACCACGTATATAGAATGAATTAGATAGGTTGCCAGTTTGCCCTAGTACAGTTATACTCTTAAATACATGTTGCATGTGAATTAATACAGTATCAATCACATGCACAGGGCCGACCCCGAGCTTTGGGTTGCTAGCCCAATCCAATTTTGGTTGCCCCTTATATTAAAAATTTGGTACGAATAATAACGATAAAAATGAATACATAT
>NW_017977038.1:0-957 GCF_001876935.1 Asparagus officinalis
TGCCCCGGTGGTCCACGGATATTGACGTCCCCGTCACAGGCAAAAGACCCACGCAAGCAAGAGATGACATACAGCTCTTGCGTTTGTTTGAAAGGAGTTGCACTTATTTTGTTTTCATTGTGTACCGGTCTTATAAAAAGACTATCTTTTTATTTCATTGTAACGATCAAAGTTGTAATGAATGCAGCAATGAATACAGCGACTTTTTCCGCAAACAAGCTGGCGACCACAGTGGGAGCCAACGGCATCGCAACCGACGCCGTCGTGACGCAACCAGCACTCAAGATCGGGGTGAATGAAGAACACGAGCTCGATCAACAACGGTTCAAAGAAGGCCTCTCTTCCTCCTCCTCCAGATCCGCCTCTCCAAACGGGTACAGAAAGGTAACCTCTTTCATAAATGATTGCAGGTCCTTCGGTTCAAAAATCCAAGACCCCGTTGCCGCCTCTGCACTTGCACCACGCGACGTCCCCACGTCGTCCAACCTGGTCGAGATCGCAGATCCGGATTCCTCTTCCGCCGAGGAGATGACTTCTGAAGACGCTCCGGCATTATCAAAGAGAGCACGACAAAGACAGCGTCAACGTCTTGCTCGACAGCTGGCCGAAGCTTTGGAGCCGATGGATGGGATCCGCTATAACGTAGATCTAAAATCCAGGCAACGCCAGGAGCAACCACGGCAAACAACCAGCCCCTCCTCCGAAGCAGAAACAAACAAATGGGTTCATGTCAAAAGAACCCGTTCTACTCTCGAGGAGCGAATCCAGAAGCGCCGCGCCTTGCGTGCGCTTGCCCGAGCCCTGGTCCAAAAAGCATGAGAAATGCTAAAGGGGGAGGCCGTTAAGAGATCGCCGAGATCCGAACAAGTTTGGATGCCGAAGGCCAAATCAACGCCTAAGGTAAAAGCAGGTAATATTACTCTCCAACCTTCGTTAATTTCAGATCCCGAACCTCTG
>NW_017977039.1:0-957 GCF_001876935.1 Asparagus officinalis
GAAAATATTATACATGGTAGAGTTTTCTCAAAGTTTTATATCAAGATGGGTTTTTGGCAAATGCAGATCCTAGAGAAAAATCGATGGAAAACTGTTCTCATCCTGCCTTTTTCTTTCTATACTTGGAGGAGGAGGCCGCCAGGCCGATGGAAAACTGTTCTCATCCTGCCTTTTTCTTTCTATACTTGGAGGAGGAGGCCGCCAGGCTTTACTCACTTTCAAAAAAAATATTTAAAATTTTTAGAACAATATCTTCATGAATGTAGAGAATTTATCATCTTGTTACCTACTGTGATAATTCTCTTTTCAAAAAATTTTGAAGAACATTGGAAACAATTAGAATTATTCTTCCGCTATTTCAATGAAATATTAATTTCAAACATACATTTTCGAACTTTTTGCAGGAAAAAGATGACTCATCAGGCTTTAATATTACAAGCTAAAGGAAAATCTCATTGCTTAGCTCCAGCATCTCCTTCAAAAAGGACCAAATACTTTTATGATCCAGGATTAAAATATCCTGATTATATGCTTGTTAATAATCTGTGGAACAGCATTTGCGATCAAGAAAAACGACAAATCAGAGTTCATATGACTCATCTAGTCAACCTTTTAAAAGAAAAGGATGAGAAATTTCTTAAACAGAACAACCAGCTGAAAGAAAGATTCATAGATCTTTCGTATGAGATTAATTATCTCTATCCCTATTCCAATAAAATTACACTAACATCTCATGAGATGTTTCAAATCCTCGGAATACCAGAATACATTCGGCAAGATATTTGTACGGAACGGCTTAACAGAGAGCAGTTATGGTCCAAACTAAACAATTTGCCTCAAGACCTTCAAGATATTATTAAGGAAAAAGTTGAAGATGACAATATTATGTCCCTTTTAAAAGAGCACAAGGAACAAACAATTTTTATCACAAATGGTTCTCCCAGGTTCACGATAAAT
>NW_017977040.1:0-957 GCF_001876935.1 Asparagus officinalis
GAGTTCGATCCACTCTGGTGATTGGATTATCTGTAGAGTGGTCGAGGTGCGAGGGGCGTTGTCCTTTTTATGAACAGGGCCGGGTTTCCCGATGGGTCCGGGTCTTCGTGGTTCCGAAGTCCTATCCGCTCATGTAGCTCGTCGATTCACTTCAGTCGTTCGTCGATGTCGATTAGGCTCATGTGGGCCGGATGGTGATGTTCATCGTCGCTCGTTAACACTGAACTGTTTGTGGAGACCTATAGGCAATTTTCGATGCCTACACTCATAAAGGTTAGAGAATTTTGGTAAGAATAAGAAGAGACATTCTGACCTTCAGAGTTCGAACGTGAATTTCTTATTTGTCAATTCCACAATGATTGGGTTATCCCTAAGAATACCCATGTGGTATTCTTCCGGGAACTCCCCGATGCATTGGATTATCCACCCCCAGCTTCTCTCTTGGAACTGGGTTTGACTTTGTTATTTGACCGGGTTATCCTTAAGAATATTAGCGTAATATCCTCCAGGAACTTCCCGTCAATGGTAGGAAATAGTTTAGACTCATATACCTATTGGAGTATCAGGGAACAGTTTAACCTCATATACCGATTGGAGGGCTGAGAAGCAGTTTATACTCGTATACTCTTTGGAGTGTTAAGGAGCAATATATACTCTTATACTTGTCGGAGTTTTGAGAAGCAGTTTATACTCATATACTCTTCGGAGTGTTGAGAAGCAGTTTATACTCATATACTTGTCGGAGTCTTGCCGTTCTCAATTGGCTTACCCTAGCGTTATAACGCCGGCTTCAACCAAGGTCTGGATGCTATTCTTTAAAGTAAAGCAAGCCTTGTAGGCATCGAAAACTGCCTATAGTTCTCCACAACCGGTTCAGTGTTAACAAGAAACAATGAACATCACCATCCGATTCACATGAGCCTAATCGACGTCGACGAACGACTGAAGTGAATCGAC
>NW_017977041.1:0-957 GCF_001876935.1 Asparagus officinalis
TCGAATGTCGTACGTTGACTGTTTGGTCGCAACGCGTTGACTGGCGTTGACCTAGGGTTACGCGTTGTCTGGTGTTAACCTTAGGGTTTTGAACGTCGTACGTTGACTGTTTGATTGCAACGCGTTGACTGGCGTCGACCTAGGGTTACGCGTTGTCCGGTGTTGACCCTAGGATTTCGAATGTCGTTGGATGCTCAAGTCACGAGACCAACTAATGAAGCTGATGCGTCAGTGACTCTCGTATTTATAGGATTTTTGGCAAACCCTCAGCCATCAACGGGTTTGATGAGCCTTTACCGACCACCGTTTGAGTCGGGCTAGCATGCGGATTATGTAAATCCGTTCCGCATGTGACGTTGTGCTAAGAGAGTTAACGCTCTTAGTGCTACGATATTGAATACGTAGACTTCGTCTTTCTCACGGGAATAGACTACCCGGCGACGCGTATTAGGCGTTGACTTTAGGATTTTTAGCTAACCCCCAGCTTTCAACGGATTTGATTAGCCTTTACCGACTACCGTTTGAGTCGGGCTAGCATGCGGATTATGTAAATCCGTTCCGCATGTAACGTTGTGCTAAGAGAGTGAATTCTCTTAGACTTGGCGCTACGACTTCGAATACGTAGACTTCGCCATTATCACGGGAATAGGCTACCCGGCAACGTGTGTTAGATGCTGACTTATCCCTACTTAGTCTTCGGGATAAAATACCCCAGAATCGAATTCTGGTGTCTTTTTCTACGGAAAAAGTCTAAACCGGCGACGCGTGTTAGGCATCGGCATATCCTTTCTTAGGATTCAGGATGAAATTCCCCATACGTGTAAGGCATGGATTTTGGTGATTATTAATAACAACCGTTCACAATGTTGAATATGTGAACGGGTGTTTTTTTTTACGGTTAAGAACTAACCGGCAGCGCGTGTTAAGCGCAGACTTATCCTTGCTTAGGTTTCAGGA